>NW_011889039.1:606229-611100 GCF_000151845.1 Pteropus vampyrus | reverse complement strand
AAAACTAAATAATTAGACCTAAAATTCATTTCTAAACTGAAAAGAGATTTTATGTGTAATTTTTTTATTATAAAAATTTTCAAAATTACAGAAAAGACCAGAGATTAATGCAATAATCAACTAGATTCAACACTTAAAATTTTGCTCCATTTTTTACATTTACTGTTTTATACTTCTATCTAGAGAGAGAAATACACAGACAGATCCATCTATAGAAAATGCTTTGCTATACCACCCATGTACATAACAAAAATATCACTCCTATACCAGATGAAATTAGCAATGATTCCCTAATATCATTTTGTTCCAAACCATGTGCCTGTTTGCACTCATTTTGAAATATTTTAGAACCGATTTTATCAAACAGAGACATAAAGCCTTGGCGTCGATGGCATCCTGAGCCTCCCCGTCCTGCTTTAGCACAGACTGCCTGCTTCTTCCCCGAAGCCTTTTTAATTTTTTCCAGAATATTGACTTGGAAGAGAACAAAGCAGCAAGGTTTTCATGTGGCACGCCCTGGGTTTGTCTGATTGTTTTCTTACCATATCTTTTAACTTGCTTCTCTCGCTCTTCTATTCCCCGTAAACCGAAGGTTAGGTCTACAGTTATTTTTAGCAAGAACACTCCGTGTGTCATGTTACACACTTGACATTTCAGCATATCCGGACGTGGCTCTTGTCAGCTTGCGGTGTTATTAGTGATGCTAAATTTAATCGCTCGGCTAAGGTGGTGACAACCGTTCGTATAAGGAATTTAGTATCCGTTGGTGATGCTTGCGCAGATCAACGACTTTAAGTGGGGAGAGGGGTTTGGAAAATAATTTTAACAGTATTACTGCTTTTTCGTTTGTTAATTAACATTGTTATGGAAAGAACAGCTTTATCTCATCAACTGGAGTTATCTATGCTTACACCTAAAGCTTCTGAGGAAGGAATTAACCCTTTCTACTAGTTCCTATGATTCAGAATACGGATTTGATGTCATAATCTCCCGCAATTAATTTTTTTTCCTCTCTATCTTTTTTGAGAGATTAAATATTTTTAATTATTCGACTTGTTATTCTGAATTATATTTATCATTTTTTGTTGATACCCAAAGATTCCCCAGTTTAGCCACTGTGAGCCCCTCCATGGAGCTCTGTGTCCTTTTGACTGGACCTCACTGGTCTGTGAATGTACCTGCTACACACCTGAAATCAGCTTTTGTCTAAGAGACGCTGGCTCTTGCTAGTGGTGAATGGTATTTAAAGTCAGCTTTGGGCACCAGCAGCGCTTACTGCTACAGGTGTCATTACGTCTTGGCTGCTTTGACCAAAAGAGCACAGCAAAACATACATTTTAAAAAGTATATCATGAAATCATATTTCAAAAAAATTAACATTCAGAGGATTTTAAAACCTATTTGACCTTATGATTTTTCTATTTTCTCTTATATTGAAAGTCTTGGTTAATAATATCATTAACTTGTTTACTGATTTGTATCTCTTACAATCTGCAGAAAATAATGTCAAAATTACAATAGCATTGTCATCATTAAAATAGAACTACTGAGTAAAATTTTGGATGTATTTTTAATCTCTTTGTTCTTTAAAATATCTGTTTCATTGATAATGTACTATTAGAATTGTATGTTAAAAATAACTTGAAATGTTTCTTATCGATATGGTTATGTTAGCTATCTACTATACAATTAGGTTCCTTTATTTTTGTTAAATTAAAAAATTAAATTTTCTTTTTTTTTTTTACTTAACTTTATCTGTTCATGTGTGAAACATTGACATGATTCAAATGTCAAATCTAGATTAAGTTATACTTATGGAGGTTTCATAGCGATATCTACTTCGCTAAATATAATTATTTTTATTTGTTTCAGGTTTGTCTTTCCACTGTTTCTTTCTGCAAAAATAAGATGTGTGTATTTTTTACCTCCTTCAAAAAAAAAAATGTAACGTAATGAATATGCCATTCTGTAGCTTCTTTTCAACCTAAAAATATATTCCGATCATCACTCACTAGTCCCTTTCTCGTCCTCCCATCTAGCAAGCTTCCCATGGTCCAGATGCGTCTTCTTTTCTTGACAAAGGCTTCGCTTTCATGCTTCGCTTTTCTTTCGTTTTCATATGTGTCATCAGTAATTTGGGAGTAACTTTATTTTCTCGTAAGTGACTTAAACTTCGTATGTAGAGGTGCACATATTTTTCTGCATAACTTTGAAATTTTAAGTTTTATTAGAATATGTTTTAGAATGAATTTTCCTGGGTCACATTTTCCAGGTATCTGAGAATGTGCCTCATATGCGGTTTTCAAGTTTTATTTGATTGTGGGAAAGTGGTGTGTGTGTGTGTGTGTGTGTGTGTGTGTGTGTGTGTGTGTGTGTGTTACAGTTTTAAATATTAATTCTGTTCCATTGTTTTGTTTTCTCTGGGGAGTGGAGTGGGCGGTGTCAATTACTCCAATTATACCTCTGTTGGAGCTTTGTATATTTTCCACACATATTTTTGAACCTTTTGATAATATTCTTAATTCTGTTTAATTTTCTTAGCTCTTTTACCTATATTGTCTCTAATATTTATTATTTTCAGTTATACATTTTCTGTCTCTGGTGCATTAAAATTTAGTCTTAATTTCTGACACATGCTTTTTTCTCTAGCTTCATTCCATCACAAATGAGCTCCTGCTTTGTGTTTTCCTCCTTTTTTTGTCTAGTGCTATCCTGAGATTTTGAATTTCTGCTTCGTGACATCTTATATCTGTTTCCGTATGAATAATTGCTGTATTTAAATGTGAAATGGTTTGTGGCAAACTTTTTTCTGCTCTGCTACTGCTTTGAGTGTGTGTGTGTGTGTGTGTGTGTGTGTGTGTGTGTGTGTGTGAAATCTCACATTTTGAAAGTGTTGAGTTTCACTTCTTTTTTTTTTTCTCTCAAGTTCTGGAGCATTCTTTTCTCTTATGGTATTATAGGGCAATTTTTAAGTAGCTAGGCACATTGATATGAGTCTTCCTCTTTCTTATTATCTTGCTTCAGTTACTTTATTATTTTCTTCATCATCATGCTTAAAGAAAAATATCAGAGTGCCAAAAATGAATTTGTATCCTGATAAAGAAAAAAATGAACTAAAGATATAAAAAGCTTCAACATAGATGTAATTAAAAGAATAACTTTGAAATTTAAATTGAACAGGAAGAGATGGGAGAAAAATAAATCTTAAATAATGCTTTAAACCCTCATTAATACTGAGAGGAAAAATAAAAAACTGTAGAAGATATAAATAACAGGGTCAATAAACTCTATCGGAAAATAGACATAAATTTACAATTCAATAGATAAAGAATGTACATATTGATATATTTTCAAAGGAGGCCATGATTTAGATAACAAAATAAAACCGATGCATTCTAAATGATCAACATTATATTTTTCTCTCATCTCAAAGCCAAAAAAAATGTTTTTACTTATATGGAAATTACTAAAACATTTATTAAATAATCCTGGTGATAAAGTGAAAAAATAATAGAGAAATCGTAACTGAAAACATTATAGTAAAAGGACAAATAACTTTGAACATGTGGATTTTTGAGGATACATTTAAAACAGAAGTTGGAGAGACATTTTGAACTTTAAAAACATTTTTGAGGAAAACCTGGAAATGTAATCTAATGTAAAGAACTAAGCGTCCACTTGAAAACACAGAGAAAAACCAGAAAGTAAACAAACAAAGAAGAAGAATAAATTTAAGGACCATAAGCAACTTTGTAAGAATAGACGGGAAGGTGCCTACGATCCCTCAGAGGTAGCAAAGACGTTGCTGTCCAAACAGCAGTGACGGGTGACAGACTGGAGAAGCGTCGCGTCTCACAGCAGAGTTACGCGAGAGCCATATCAGGAATCTGAGCACACGGACTCGGACCTGCCAGCTCCACCTCCGTCAGCGTCTGCATCAGCGATCTCTCTCGGGGTCGCTGCCATATTTTCCCACCTAATCTGTTCTCCCATCTCCGGAGTTGGAGAGACAATGGGTTACTAGGAAGGAGGGGTCTTCTAGAAGCCTGTGGTTCCTTTAATAGCACCAGGACTGCTACTACTACTGAATAAAAGGTTACCATTATCATTATTATTATTAACAATTAAAAATTAATAGTCAGGGTTGTGGGGGAGAGGGATGACTAGGTGGAGCACAGATGATTTTCGGGGCAGTGGATGCTCTGCATGACACCACAGTGGCTGATTCCGGTCATTATACCCTTGTCCACACCCTTAGAACACACGACACCAAGAATGAACCCAGATGTGAGCTATCAACGTTGGTAGCTGTAGCACGCATCAGTGGCAACCAATGTCCCAGCTGGTGCAGGATGTTGCTTGTGGGAGAGGCTGGGGACATGTTGGGTAGAAGGTATTTGTATTTTCCCGCTAATTTTGCTGTGAACCTATATATGCTCTACACAATATAGTCTTTAAAAAACAAAACAAAAGCAAAATAACCGTACCTTTTGGGTGAGGTAGGGATGCAGAAAGGACTCCCATGGACTCACTAAACTCAGTGGCACTGTTCACGCCTTCATAAGTGGTTTCCCTGTGACAGAAGCCCACACAAAAGCCAGTCACCCAGGACATATTAGAGTGAGTCCCCTCCCGCTTCTCGCTCTGCCTGCTCTCTTCCCCTGACCTCTGCTCATCCCAAACAATTCTTACGCAGAGTCACCGAGATGTGGGCAGAACAGGTAGAAGTCTAGGATGGAGAGGCGCAGTCATGGCCCGGATGGGGCGTCGGAGCGGAGCAGGCTGTGTGCATCTCTGAGAAGCACCGCGGGCTTGGTTGTTGCACCCCGAGATGTGTGGAGGGCGTCAATGCGAGGAAGTCGCCTTGGGTG
>NW_011889039.1:595922-606179 GCF_000151845.1 Pteropus vampyrus | reverse complement strand
AAGATATAAATAACAGGGTCAATAAACTCTATCGGAAAATAGACATAAATTTACAATTCAATAGATAAAGAATGTACATATTGATATATTTTCAAAGGAGGCCATGATTTAGATAACAAAATAAAACCGATGCATTCTAAATGATCAACATTATATTTTTCTCTCATCTCAAAGCCAAAAAAAATGTTTTTACTTATATGGAAATTACTAAAACATTTATTAAATAATCCTGGTGATAAAGTGAAAAAATAATAGAGAAATCGTAACTGAAAACATTATAGTAAAAGGACAAATAACTTTGAACATGTGGATTTTTGAGGATACATTTAAAACAGAAGTTGGAGAGACATTTTGAACTTTAAAAACATTTTTGAGGAAAACCTGGAAATGTAATCTAATGTAAAGAACTAAGCGTCCACTTGAAAACACAGAGAAAAACCAGAAAGTAAACAAACAAAGAAGAAGAATAAATTTAAGGACCATAAGCAACTTTGTAAGAATAGACGGGAAGGTGCCTACGATCCCTCAGAGGTAGCAAAGACGTTGCTGTCCAAACAGCAGTGACGGGTGACAGACTGGAGAAGCGTCGCGTCTCACAGCAGAGTTACGCGAGAGCCATATCAGGAATCTGAGCACACGGACTCGGACCTGCCAGCTCCACCTCCGTCAGCGTCTGCATCAGCGATCTCTCTCGGGGTCGCTGCCATATTTTCCCACCTAATCTGTTCTCCCATCTCCGGAGTTGGAGAGACAATGGGTTACTAGGAAGGAGGGGTCTTCTAGAAGCCTGTGGTTCCTTTAATAGCACCAGGACTGCTACTACTACTGAATAAAAGGTTACCATTATCATTATTATTATTAACAATTAAAAATTAATAGTCAGGGTTGTGGGGGAGAGGGATGACTAGGTGGAGCACAGATGATTTTCGGGGCAGTGGATGCTCTGCATGACACCACAGTGGCTGATTCCGGTCATTATACCCTTGTCCACACCCTTAGAACACACGACACCAAGAATGAACCCAGATGTGAGCTATCAACGTTGGTAGCTGTAGCACGCATCAGTGGCAACCAATGTCCCAGCTGGTGCAGGATGTTGCTTGTGGGAGAGGCTGGGGACATGTTGGGTAGAAGGTATTTGTATTTTCCCGCTAATTTTGCTGTGAACCTATATATGCTCTACACAATATAGTCTTTAAAAAACAAAACAAAAGCAAAATAACCGTACCTTTTGGGTGAGGTAGGGATGCAGAAAGGACTCCCATGGACTCACTAAACTCAGTGGCACTGTTCACGCCTTCATAAGTGGTTTCCCTGTGACAGAAGCCCACACAAAAGCCAGTCACCCAGGACATATTAGAGTGAGTCCCCTCCCGCTTCTCGCTCTGCCTGCTCTCTTCCCCTGACCTCTGCTCATCCCAAACAATTCTTACGCAGAGTCACCGAGATGTGGGCAGAACAGGTAGAAGTCTAGGATGGAGAGGCGCAGTCATGGCCCGGATGGGGCGTCGGAGCGGAGCAGGCTGTGTGCATCTCTGAGAAGCACCGCGGGCTTGGTTGTTGCACCCCGAGATGTGTGGAGGGCGTCAATGCGAGGAAGTCGCCTTGGGTGGGGTGTCAGGGACCAAGCAGGAGAGAGAAGGGCATGTTCGTGAGCGGGCTGACAGAGCTGCGGGTGGATTTCATACAGGGAGATTGGTCAAATAAATGAACGCGCTAAGGGTAATGACTGTCAGTCCGTTTCTCACTACCCAATAAACGAGTTAAAATGGGGAAAGAAAGAAAACAAAGGTGAGCCCTGTGCCGTTCGGGTGAAATTGGTGACATCATGAGGTCCGAAATACATAGACGGATATAGAAACATGTAGACATGTAAATGCATTTGCACGTTTGCAAACGTGCGTGTGCGTGCGTGTGTCCGTACATACATGCCCCAGCTCTGTCCACTGGGAGGACCTGGGAGTGACGACTGACTAAAAGCAGTGGAACAGACCTGATGTCTGGACTTCAACTTCTAAATGCGATTTTCCGCTAAGAGGAGCTTTGGAAGATGGCCAGTTCTGGGGTCGAGGCAGAGAACATACAAGATGAGCCTGGAACATCGTGTGGCAGAAAGCAGGGAGGGTTCAGAGAAAGAGCGACAGGTGGGCGAAAGGCCACAGGGGCCACGAGCCAAATGTTAGCATCAAAATAGTTCATGACAACCGTATATGGCAAGATATTGCGTGAACAGAACATCACGAGTACGTACAGGTGTAAACAGATACTTAAATACCTGGAATTCAGGGGAAGGAGTGGATATTTATATGGTTTTAAACTAAAATAGACAAACCCAAACTGGGAGACATTCTACAAAACAAAAGAGCTGAAATCTTAGCGAACGTCGTGTCCCTTAAAATCATGGAAAGACTGACACGTGACAGGTAAATGCACCACATTCTGAAATGGACGCATCTCTTTGTTCAAAAAGACATTGGGACAAACGGTGACAATGAAATAGATCGAGGGTCAGAATGTCTCAGAGTGTAGGGGTTGGCTTCTTGATTTCATCGGCTGCATTTTCATTCTGTAAGAGACTGTCTTTTTTCCGTAGAAAATGAACAATAACGGACCAAAGTGTGGTGGAGCTTGGGGTCAGTAAGTTCCTCTCAAGTATTTCAAGAAAAAAAAGTTATTTGAAACATATTTATAACTTTTCTCTAGATTCGTAATTATTTAAATATGAAAAATAATAATTGTGGCGTCTTTTTCCTCGAAATTTAAAACGCTTCCTTATATCAGCCGCCTGTCATAATTTTTTGGCACGTCAGGGGAGATGGGGTACTAGTTCAAGTGCTCATATTAAATGGATAAAGTAGCCCTACATTCAGTCACCGATATAACTGTCTCATCGCCGACTCTTTCCGATTCTCCGCGTACTCAGTAAACACTAAGATTAGGCGCCCACGGCAAAATCAGATTTTATTTCTTCGAGTCTCAACAGGTTCAAGAAATACTTGCTGAGAGGCCTAGCTCTTCCGCGGCGGCATGACAGAAGACCGCGTGAGTTTTTCAGAAGGGGCGAGACAGTGCACAGTTCCCTCGAGAACGTCATCCAGGTTCGCACACTGGTCACTGAGTGTCCAGGACAAGAAAACGCCACGAACGCCGAGATGTAACCACCGCGCGCAGCTTCCCGACCGCGCATGCGTCCCCGAGCGCCTCGTTGCTGACACCTGCGAGAGCGCACGCAAAGCGCGCGAAGCCCAAGGTCAGCAGCCTTAGTGCACACGCTTTCGGAGAGAGACTCGGTTAAACCGCCCGTCAGAGCAACGTAGCAAAGGGGCCTGTCCTTAGATGAGTTAGTTGCTCCTTAGACATGAACCAACACGGATAATGCAGGATAATTAGCAGATAATTTTCTAGGTATCCTTGGCACCGATTGTTAAGAGCAAACTTAAGTCAGGCAGAGCACTCAGAGCTGCCTGCGGCCGGTGAGCTGCGGATACTCACTGGGAAGAGGTGGGAGGCCTTGGCGACGGAGGCTGAATTACTCTTTTCCATTCTCCAGTTAACGGCCAGCAGCCCCGGGAATGTGGTAGCTGAAAGGCGTTTTGCGATGTGAATTATTCATGGAAAGTCCTTAGCTTTAATCACGGGTTTGAGTCATGCCTGAAATGTGGGAGGGGGGGTGTTTTGTCAGCTTTTTAACAAGCACACGCGTGTTTTATAATTTTCAATAATGCCCTCCATTTAGTGAGCTGCTAATTGGTATATTGACATCCATGTTCCAGGAAACAATTTGATTGGATGCAAAATACTTGGGTTTTGGAGAGTGCTTTTGGATGTCTCTTTTTAGGAATTGAAATGCTACCTTAAGATTTTCCCCACAGTGTCACCGATGGGACCACTTACTCACGTGTCTGTAATAAAAAATAAAAATAAAAAAATGCATTAAGACAGAAGTGGGTCAAGTGTAGGAAAAGTAAAAAAGAAAAAAAAAACAAAAAAATCTCATGAGAGAGAATTTGTTGTGATTTCTTTAGCGGAGCCTACGCCTTCACTAGCAACACGGCGCTAACGAGGGGGCTCTGCTGAGTGAGCTCTCAGCCTCCGCCCCCGGAATTTATGCACGTGCTGTGGATGGGTGTTCACCTGGTTGGCAGATGAGAACTTTGGTTCGAAGTCCAGTTTTAGCACATATGTTCCTGCATGGGCAGAGGGGCGTGTGCGCGCGCGTGTGTGTGTGTGTGTGTAAATATATATACACACACTTACATATACATATAGATATCCTCATCTTCCTCATGCATAAAATCAGAATAATACCCATGTCTACATACGGCGTTCTTCGAAGGACCGAATATGATAATGACTCCGATGCTCACACCGTACAATGTCGATACGTACACGTCGCTGTTATTTTCTTTACTATCGTGCTTTGAAGAAGCCGTGGAATCAAAGCGTAGAGTAGAATCTGTCCAATGGAAGACACTGGAATAAATGCCTCCTGTGTCGTAACGGATGCCAGTTAAAAATCATTGCCAGTTAAGAATCGCGAATCCTCACGGAATGGGCGCCCCACCTCTCAGTAGCTCCCGGCCCCCCACCCTTCGTCCTCCACACCCTTTGGGTGGATAAACCTGCCCGCGCGCCCCACACTCACCTTCCCAGCTCCTCCGTCTCCTCCCCTTTGAAGGCCGCGGGAATTTCCTGCTTAATCGGCCTGTCGTCACTGCCCCCTTTCAAGTGGTTTTCTAACTGGTTTAGTTGCAAAATTCCATGTAATCTCCATGCTAAACTTAAGATAATTAGGCCTTTAATTCTGTGCTGAGTTTGATCGAAACTTGCACTGAATTCCAACGCAGACAACTCAGGCTGGAGCGAAGATTTTTGAACGATGAGGTTTCGGAACGGGCGCGTGCAGTGCCTGCCAGGCTCGGTCGTGAATTTTGTCGTGTGGGCATCTGAGCCCCAGGCTCCAGCAGGGCAGGAGTGGCTCTGAGTGAGCTTACCTGGGGGGCCAGCCCTCTGGACAGCAGGTAGGACTGTCCCCAGGCCCATTTCTAGCCCACCGTTCAGTTAGCCTCCTGGTGCAGAGCTGGTCAGTGGGTCCTGGGACCCTAGTGCGGTGACATCCCTGAGCCCTACCGGAGCAGGCTTTCCAGCAGCTCTACGTGACCTCAATGCCCGTGGACACGGTCCAGGTAGCACATCTCCTCGGTGACGGCATCGGGGACGGGTACACGCCAGAGTAAAGGTGACTTCGTTCATCTACTATTGTCCTAACGGGAGCAGGCGAGAGCGTCGTCCCGTTAGGGTGGTTGATTTGAAGTGACAATGGCTCTTCGTGTTTCCGAAGCCATTTTTATCCCAGTTAACTTTTGAGATTAAAATGAGTTTTTATCCTATTTTTATCCCCCGGAATCAAAATGAAACCAAACACTTCCGTCAGAGTTCAGAGGTGAAATTCAACCCGGGGACTTTGTCAGCTCCGTTCGGAGGCTGTGGGGACTCCCCAATCCCCGAAATAACCTCCTTCCTAAGGAAGAAGTCAGGTTTGCAAGCTGCTCATCATTGGGGGCGGGAGGGGGTGGGTTTCAATCACTTTTAATGCCACACTAGAAGAATACGTCACCAGAAACAGGTGACACTGTCTCACTCTGCTCAAGCTACCGCAGACTGGGGGGCTCAGACAGCAGACCCCCGCCTCACGCTGCTCCGGAGGCCGACGGTCAAAGATCGGGGTGCCGGCCGGTTTGGCGTCTGGTGCGGGCCCTCGTCCTGGCCGACACAGATGGCCGCCTTCTGGATGTTTCCTCGCCAGGCTGAGAGACGGAGGTGACCTTGCCTGCTCTTACAAGGACACTAGTCACGCCACAGGGACCCAGCCCTCATGGCCTCATCCAACGCGAACGGCGTCCCAGGGACCGGGCAAACGGCAGGACGTCTGCGTGTGACCGTGTGGAGTGGGGCTCAGGTCCATCCAGGGGCGTGTGCCATCTGCTTAAACAATAATCCTCTCTACTGACAAAGACAATCCTGAAACGGTGGCGGGTAGGAGCCGTCCTCCCACGCTTCCACGGACCGAGGGAGTTGTGCGGACATGTGGGTGTCACAAGGACATGCCCTGGAGGTGGCTGTTTAGGTTCGGGGAGCACACAGGCGGAGGTCAGGAAGGGGACAGGGACATATGACCTGCGTCTCCTGCCAGAACCCAAGTTCTCTCCAGCTGCTGATGCCTGGTCCGCCCCTCGCCTCCAGGTGGCCGAGGAGAACGGGGAGTCCTGTGACCTCGGGTAGGGCCCCCCCCCATATCCGCCAGGCTCCTGTAGGACCAGCAGGCCAGGCAGGTGACGTTCCGTGGCCTCGGGGCTGACGATGAGGCCCCAACAGAACTCCTGGGGCCGAGGGACCAGGCTGGTCCTCTCTGCCGCTGGATTCCATTTCACTAAGCGGCGAACAGCAAGTCACGCAGGAAAACAGCCCCCGTGGCTCGTCGCCGTGCGGAGGAGGGACCGTAGCCACACTGCCCAGCTGCCTGATCACACAATCGCGTTCTCCCGTGCTCTTCCGTGTGCGCCCCCCAGGCTCCCCCACACCTTGAGAAACGACCGATCCTTTTGAAGGGGCCTCTTGAACCCACAACGTGACCCATAGCCTCCCGTCCCCTGTGCCACGTGGACGTAGTTCTGTGGCCTGAGTCTGGGCCCAGATGTCTTCTCTCTGAGGGGACGAGGGGCCATCTGTCGCCCCCAGCCCAGCCCTCCGCATCTACAGGTCACAGCGGCCCGTGGCTCCCACAGGGCTTCCTGCTGCGGGCGGGGGTGGCGGGCACGGTGGCCGCTTCTGAGCAGAGAGGAGGGTCGGCCTGAGCTGCGGGCTTCGTCCCCAGTGGTGTGGGCGGCTGGGTCCCGGTGACGCTGTCATTGAGCACCTGTGATGGGCCAGCCTGCGTCCTCGGCATTCCACGTGCACTGACCCGTGTAACCGTCACTCCGGCCAGTGAGCTTGACCCTACACTACGCCCAGCTCGTGTACGGGGAAGCTGAGGCACGGGGACGTTTAAGTAACCAGCTCAGGCTCCCATTCCTAACAAAAGTGGCACCGGGCTGTGAATCAGATGGGAGGGTCTGAGCCCAAGCCCTTCCCAGCCCACCGGGCTTGGGGATAAAATACTTCTCGCTCAAGCCACACAGAGGTACGTGCTCATCTGCTTACTGCTTTTAGTAGGGAAAACACATCGGATTTTCTCAGGCGCCTTCCTAAGTCAGTGACGGTTCCATCTCGCTTCTCCTCCACTATTTTCGGAGTCAGCAGCACCATGAAATCATCGAGGGGAAGAGGAGGGGGTGAGGGGTGACCACATCTTACTGTGGGTTTCCTTGCAGCCCCCGGCGGGGTTCCGGGCTGGTGCTGGGGGTTCTGGGAAAGCCCCAGATACCGGCTGTGACGGAGAGAACTCAGAAACCTGCCCACACTTGTATTCAGGGTGTGAAAGCACCAGCCTAACACCCCGCTTTCTTCTCAACAGGTTATTCCCATCCAGCAAGCCTGGCCCTTCCTTGCCAGCGGGGACTTCCAGGAGAATGCCCGCAAGGCAAGGGGACACTCTTCTGAGGAGCCGTGGGTGTGTGTTAAGAAAACAGTCTGTACATTTCGAATGTTCATCATTGATGGTGAATGTTTCTCTTTGCCACAATTAACTGATTTGGTTTAGTTTTTGTTTTTTTTTTTTACATTAAGCATCAGGACATTACGGTTAAATCATAATGATTAATTATTAATGAATTAACATTAATTAAATGATTAGCTCTAATATCAATTGCAAGGAATTGAAAAAGAGTGAGGGGTCGATGCCAGAATGAATTGCTTTAGAGAAAGAACACGCTTTGTGCTCCGTGTGACTCACGGAGGCCTGTGGATAAAGGCTGAGTTTGAGGAACCAGTTGCCACAGCCAGAGATGATTAAAAAGCAGCTCGCATGCTTTGCACACAGAGTTCGTAGAACTCAGACATGGGGGGCATTCATGATCCACTGAGCTGTCTGGCCTTTGCCCCCCGCCCCCCAAAGCAGAATGCTCAGTCCTCCCTGCTCTGTGACTCATCCCCAGGGAGAATGACGGTCCCACTCGGAACTCAGGGCCAGTCTGCTGACTCACACTGTGGCCTGAGTCACTGCCGGGCAAGACGCTGGATCCCGTGCTTGTTCCTGCAGGCCCTCTCCCCACTCTGCTCTGCACGGCGGCCCCGCAGGCGTGTTGAATGCAGCGTGCGGCCATGTGACTCACTGCTGGCTTCTTCAGGGGTCCCCATTGCTCTTAGGAGCTGGGCCCCGATCCCTACACCAAACACCAGATCCGTTCTGGGTACAGGGCACTGTAACAGTTTGAGGCAATTACTGACAATATACAGATTTGCTGAGGGCAGAAAGACTTCCCTGGGAGGTGACCAGTGACAATCTGAGCGTGAAGGGTCACACTAGCTGCTGAGCCCTCGGGGAACGGCACTAGAGGCCCGTTCTGTCAAGGTGCCAGCATGCCATGACAAGGCTCGAGCTGGGCAGGCTCCGAGGGATGTGGCACTGGGCGACACGGAGCTTGTGGGTGATCTGAAAACACATTTTAAGTTGTGATGATAACTTAATCTCCTATTTGGCGAGTCATCATGTATGCTGAGCGGGCAGCTGACTGGTCTTTGAAATGTTTCAGGAGATTCTGTGTGATGGTGACTTCCTGAAATAATCTTTTCTTTTCCAGAAAATAGAGCCAGATTTGATCGAGTGGATTGGTTGCAGTAACTCAAACGCCTGCATTAAATAAGTACCCAGCGTTACTTATTTCGCTATATTACGGACAGTCTGCAGACGGGACACATAAGTGGGGCTTTTGTCTTTCTCGAGTCCCCTCGGAAGCACCTCCACAGGTCTGCCTTTGTCTCTGGAAATGCAGGGGACGCTTCCTCCTGCAGCCAACACCGTCGCACGCTACGAATACACATTTACCTCCTCCAAATGCATTAATCACTGCTCCAGCGCAAAGAACGCTCCAGGTCCGTTTCAGTATTCTAAGGCTTCATCCGGGCTCATCAGAGCTGCCTGTTGAACCGAGCACGCGACAGTAAAATTCTCAACCGTGTTTGTTCATAAAAGAAACTCTTTTTTTTTTTTTTTAATTACGAGAAAGGGGGCGACTGTGTTCCACAATGTAGATTATCAGTCTTTGGAATGTATTCAAGGCTTAGGTTTTTTTAGCAAGAAGGGAGGAAGGAGGGGACGAGGGCAAAGTCCTCTTCATTGGCCGACGGCAGATTAAAGAGAAGACATGTGTTTTCAACAGGTTTCTTTAAAATGAACGAGCTCTGGTTTCCACAGTGTCTTTGAAAGGAAGCTCCACGGGCACAGAGGACCATGTGCTCCCGTCCCCGGCACCCGCCCCGCGCTTTCCGTGAGCGTCTTGGCACATCCCCAGTGCCACGCTTCCAGAAAGCCTGTGACAACTGTTGACAGACGACTTGTTTTGCCGGCCTGTCAGGCCGCTCCGCTAGCTCGCTAATTTAAGGGAGAGTTTTTATATGAAAACAGCAAATGCGTTTTATTGGACTCGTCCGCATCAGGGACCACCCTGCCAACACACACGTCTGGCTCGTTTCAAGAGATCACAGGTGTATCAGGGCTTCGGGGGGCCCTGGCGGTCCAGGGGGGTTGCCCCCTGAGAGCCGGTCCGGAATGTGTCTAGTGTATGCGGAAAAGACAGCTCTCCGGTTAACATAAAGGTGTCACGTTTCCCACAGGTGAGCTCCGCCGGCCAATGGCTCGAAAGGGCTTCGCTACCCCTTCGGGAAGATGCGCTGTCAATTTAGCCTGTGCTTTGACGTAAGCTCCCAAAGCTTCTGGAGTCTTCTCAAGGGCTGCCTGTTGTGGGGGGCTGGGCTAGTCTTTCTTGAAGTAGTGACAAAGTTCTACCAAGTGACGCGGCAAGTTGACCTGAAAGGCGGGAGAGAATGGCGCAGGGCTTCGGGGGTCAGCGACGTCACAGAGTGGTTATGCGCGTGTCCCATCTAACTCGAAGCTTTTCACAGGGGAAGTCCATTCCGTGTCGGAGCGCCTTCTGACAGGGGCCGTGACCCTTAGAGTTAATGGCTCCTGGCCATTACTATGATTAAAGCAACGACTGAATGACGTTCTTAGTGACTTTGCCACCGAAAGGCCCGCTCTGCTGACCTGCGCGGGGGCTGGCTTGCTGGGGAGCTCAGCAGAGCCCCAGGAGTTGGCCAGCT
>NW_011889039.1:591551-594417 GCF_000151845.1 Pteropus vampyrus | reverse complement strand
GTGGCGTCAGAGGCAAAGTCACATCTGGGACAGTGTCCACTCCCGCAGGAGCCACTGGTGCGTCGGCTAGGACAGGGCTCAGTTGAGACATCTTGGTGCCTCTGGAGTGCCGCCTGTCAGGGGCTCAGTGTCGGTCTCCGAGGCGGGCAGGCTGAAGTCAGAGGCAGCGGCAGCCAGGCGGGCCTTGGTGAGCCGGCACCTGCACGCGAGGCACGTGTGCCTCCATGGCACTCTGTTCTCGTGTCTGCCGTGTCAGCATGGAGGATGGTGATGGCAGAAGGACACGGGTGTCAGCTGGCCAAGTCAGTTTCTCCATCTTTTTTGAAGCATCTCTTCCGTGAGGAACTGTTTCTGATGGAAATTAATATGTAATTCACAGACCTTCAATTTTATGCTCATTCTCATGCGTCCATCCACAAGCTTCCGCCACAGAACTTCCCTGACCTTCCAACCTTTTCCTTTCCAGGTTATGACCAGCCCGTTCGCCCTTTGACCGCTGCCTGTGACCCCAAGTATATTGCCTCGGACTGCTTCTCTTTCCACAAGAAGACTGTCAAGTTTACTGCTACAGATTTTCTTTCTTAGATAATTTTTTCCTTGCTGCTCCTGAATGCATAGGGGATGTGCCACCTGTCTATTTTTGTCTTGGACTCATAATCACATCTGCAGGTTAAGTGTGAGTTTTTCTGTGCTTCTTGAGCAGGTCACAGGATCTTGCACTGAGCCATAGATGAGAGCTAAGGTAGTACAACGGCATTGAGTGACACCGTGATGTAGGCGACCAGCTCATGACCTTTGCTCCTGCCCATGTTCAGGCCCAGATTTGCCACGCCCATCCTGGGCTCGATTTGACTGGGACCTCTGGACCTGGGCCCTCAGTGGACCTGACAGGAGTCGGCTCACGCTGTCCAGTTCCGGTGCATGGTCACTCAACGTCACTAATCCAGACATGGCATCTCTGCCAGGGTCCAGGAGAATACCAGTTGTTTTTGAAAAAGCATGTAATTTTCTGCCAGAAATGCCGTCCCTGGCTTCGGCCCCCAGAGTCTTCTGTCACTGTGATTTTTAGATTCAGGCTTGCTGAGTACTCACCATCACTGGCATCTCCAATGACACAGAGGCTGACAGATCACGTGACCTAAGTGGGAGGGCGTTTTGCTCCAGAGTCTACACCTGCCGTAGAGCTCTCTCTTGTTCTGGGCTCCGTCCCCTGCCTGCAGCCTCCTGAGTGGACTCAGTATGTGGACAGGGACGTTTCTAAGGGGTGGAATATGCTCCTTGCAGAAGCCACACAGGCCCAGCGGCCATGGTGCGTCTTTCTTTACAGGAGGCAGTATGTGATCTCATCGTTTGGTTTAACGAGCTCCTGACCATCAGACCCCTCCAATGTTCGTGGGAACAGCAGGTCTCTGAATCTTTGGACGTTTTATCCACCACCCCTGGGAGGGCGCGTTTCTCCTAAAACTTTACTCATGCTTGCCACCTCTTGTTCACTTGGTCTGATCAACGTGATGTCACCAGTATAATAGGTCAGGATTCCATGGATTATGTCACCACAGAGGACGATATAGTTCCTATAGCCCTGGGGCAAAAATGGAAAGGAATATTGTGGTCAACGGCATGTGAAAACAAGCTATATCTCATCTGTTTTCTCAACGAGATAGAAAAAGAAAAAGAAAAAGAAAAAAACATTTTAGCCACGTCCAGGACCACATATGATATCCATATGTACTTGATCTAGCAAACATGGCGTGTGTCTAATAGAGCGACTGAGTTTGGGTAAGCTGCTTGGGTGAGCTCACCGTAGACCCATCATTCCTATGGAGACCAGCTGGTCAATGAAATGCACACATGAGGGAACCCCCCACCCCGTGCCTCCTGGGCCCCCAGCATGGCACTTCTCTCCACCGTGCCTTCTGGAAGGCTACGTTCGTGATTTCCTCTCTTGGCTCGAGATGGTGGGAGGGTGGCTTTCACTGTGGTAGGTTTGACTCTGCAAACGAGGGGAGCTGTGTTGAGGGTTACGCCAACTGCCGGGCTGTCTGTCCGACTGTGTATTTGGTCGCTAGGGAACCGAGCACCAGGTGGGTCCATTGACCCAACAGAGTCACTGTCATTCAGGTGGTGGAGTGACTAGCTGTGATGGATGATTAGCTAAGAGCACGTGGCCCTGCTCTGAAGTAGGGAACGCACAAGGACGCTTCGTGTCTGCTTGTCAAAATTATCTCAGCCGAGGGACTGCGATGTGCTGGTCAGCCCTGCGCCAGGCCGGGCCGGGAGGACAGCTGTAGAGCAAAGGGAGATTCCTGCCGGGGACGCTAACAGCCCGTTCCCCGCACCTGCGGGGGGGAAACAGGAACCACAGAGTCTCTAAGTGTCGCCCACACAAATAAAATCCTTCATTCCGCAGGGCCAAAACCATGGCGCACGTATGGATCTCAGGCTGGGAGCTGCCGGCTACATATTCTCACCTTTCACGCAACAGACGCTTCCCCGCCCCCTTCCTCACTGTGTGTCCATATCAAAGGAAATGGGTTAACAAGGTCTTTAAACTGTAACTCACAGGAACTAAGGAATGATATATAAACTGAATTCCCAGAACATGCACCTGGGGGTCTTCCCAGGGCCCCTACTGTGTCTCACTGCCCCCCCCCACTACCTCTGTCCCTCTGGGTCCCACTCAGGGTCACGTTCTCTGTGGAGTGTTACCCCTTATTTAACAAACTCTCCTTCTGACCGCAGCTTCGGGCGTGTGCGTTGAATTCTTTGGAAACTCCACCGAAGGACCGGCTTCTTCTCTGAGGCAGGGCTTGGTCCCCGCCCCAGATCGGGGAGTTTGCCCCGCCCTGCATCTCAGCCAGGTCAA
>NW_011889039.1:588502-591181 GCF_000151845.1 Pteropus vampyrus | reverse complement strand
GGGACGCTAACAGCCCGTTCCCCGCACCTGCGGGGGGGAAACAGGAACCACAGAGTCTCTAAGTGTCGCCCACACAAATAAAATCCTTCATTCCGCAGGGCCAAAACCATGGCGCACGTATGGATCTCAGGCTGGGAGCTGCCGGCTACATTTTCTTACCTTTCACGCAACAGACTCTTCCCCGCCCCCGTCCTCACTGTGTGTCCATATCAAAGGAAATGGGTTAACAAGGTCTTTAAACTGTAACTCGCAGGAACTAATGAATGATATATAAACTGAATTCCCGGAACACGCACCTGGGGGTCTTCCCAGGGCCCCTACTGTGTCTCACTGCCACCCCGCTACTACCTCTGTCCCTCTCGGTCCCACTCAGGGTCACGTTCTCTGTGGATGTTACCCCTTATTTAACAAACTCTCCTTCTGACCGCGGCTTCGGGCGTGTGCGTTGAATTCTTTGGAAACTCTCTACCGAAGGACCAGCTTCTTCTCTGAGGCAGGGCTTGGTCCCCGCCCCAGATCGGGGAGTTTGCCCCGCCCTGCATCTCAGCCAGGTCAAAGCAGCTGCGCATTCCCCTTTGCCCAAGGTACAGTTACCCGGGAAAAGGGCCATCGGTCCCTTGAGGAATGACAGGAAGAACTGATGTCACGTGCGACTGTCATGCTGTTGCAGGGTCTTCACGCCTGAAGCCCGATGGCCTCTTCAAACGCTGGGCTCCGGCTCGGAAACGGGCTCAGGACGGGAAACCGGGCAGGAGAGCAGGACCTTTATTTTATTTCTTCTGAGACGCGTGTCCTCGGTTTTCCTCAGGCTCCGCTTTATAAGCCGATCGGCGCCTTCGGCCGCAGCCGTCTGGGCCGCTGTGGTCTGTGAACATCTCGGTGATGCATCGCAGGTCAGGCCCTCTGGAATATGCCGCTTCGCCTGCTAATCACCAAGGAAAGCACCACCCCCCACCCCTTGGCACCAACGTCTGGCCTCTACTGTTTCAGAGTCCTCTCGTCTCCATCGCTATCAGTGAGAAGCCCGACCTCGCCTCTCCTGTCCTCGGCCCCGCCGGCCAGAAGGGACGCTCGTTCCTTCTCACCAGATCATCCCTTAGGGCTTCGGAAGAGGGCGAGTCCTCTGGGTCTTCCCGGACGCGGCGCCGAGTCCCATGGCCTCACGCGGTGCATGGACGCCCCGTGCCGCTTCCCAGCCTTGTCCGTCCCTCCTCCACAGTTGGCTACACGACTTCTGGCGTCTCAGCGGCTCGCACGCAGGGTCACCGCTTCCCCAAGGCTTCTAGGGTGTATGCTGGTCGTAAGTACGCACCCTTTTATGAGGATTTTGCAAAGGTGGTACATTCCGTACGTAGGAAAAGCACCCCAAGCCAACATACTCTTCCCCACCAATTTCCTGTTCTGGGCCATTGATGAAACACCCTCCAGCTCTAATCCTACGTGTGCTCTTGCTCCTGCTGGGACAAGCTGGCGCGGTCCTTGGGCTTCACTTCCTTTCTGTAACAAATATCCACAAACTGAGTAGCTTAAAATAACAGAGATCACTCTCTCAGCATCCTGGAGGACGGGCCTGAAGGGCTGTGCTCCCGGGGAGACTCTGAGTAGACTCGTCCTTGCTGGTGCCGGCTCCCGGGGGTGGCCATCGATCCTTGCCATGCCCTGGCTAATGGCGGCATCACTGCACTCTGCGTCTGTTGTCATCTGGCTTTGTCCCGGAGGGTGCTTATCTCACATTGAATCAGGGTCCATCCTAATGACTTCATTTTAACATGCTACACCTGTTTCTAAATAAGGCCAAGTTCACGGGTACCAGGAATTTGACTTCAACATGTCGTTTTGTGGGACAGAAGTCAACCCATAACTCCTCCTGAAGACATCCCCAGGTGCGGTATGCAGATCTTAACCCTGGTGGATCCCGTGCACGCGACGTATGGCGACAGCAGGTTTTGAGGCAGCAGCAGTGGCTTTGAGGGGGGAAAGCCACATTGTCCTGCAGCACAGGGAGTTGTGCTACATCAAACTTGGGAACACGGGACAATTCTGAAGGTTCAGAGGCACTTGAGGCGTCAGGATGTCTGGGAGCATCTCCCAAGAGGCGCCCGCCCAGCCTGTGGATCAGGCTGTAGACAGAATGTTGGTGTCCCCCCAGGATTCATTTGTTGACGTCCTAGCCTCTAGCGTGATGGCGTGTGGATTAAGGGGCTTTGGGGGGTGATTAGGTTTAGGCGAGCTCAGGAGGGTGTGGCCCCCAGGATGAGATTAGTGCCCTTGTTAGAAGATGAGAACAAAGCTAGTCCCCCCTCTCTCTCCCGGTGCAACCGAGGACAGGCCGGCCGAGAGCACAGCCGACTGCAGACTGGGGAGAGTCTCTCACCAGGAACAAAATCGACCAGCACTTTGGCCTGGACCTCCCAGCCGCCTGGCTCCCGCGCGCACACACGTACACTCACCGTGCAATAAGCGTGACCAGGTGAACGGGGATGAGCGTTTAGAAGGGGGGTGTCTGAGCACGAGGGTCTTGCAGACGCTCTGCAGCCCCTCAGCCGGGCTTTGCGCTCAACACCGCGGCGGCGGCGGTGGTGGTGGCGGTAGTGGTGGCGATGGTGGTGGTGGCAGTGGTGGCGATGGCGATGGCGATGGCAATAGTGGTGGCAGTGATGGCGGTGGCGGCGGCGGTGG
>NW_011889039.1:579103-588158 GCF_000151845.1 Pteropus vampyrus | reverse complement strand
GGGCTGCAGCAGCGCTTCACCAGGAGTCTGAGGGACAGAGGACAGGAGAGCTGGGCGACCGTCCACCTGTCAGCGACTCTCTCCAGGATCTTCGTGGCTGGGAGGAAATGCTGTTCTCAGCTCCAGCCCGTGTTGCAAGCGGCCTCGAGCGCTTCCCAGCCATAGGGCCTCACGTGCTGTGACCTGCGTCCATCCCCATGTACAGAAGGGGTGAGTGTGGCAAGGTGGTGCGACCTGTCCCACATCCCCAAGCTTGTGCGTGCTGGCGGAGGGTGCACCTGGGGACCGGTGAAGACATCTTTAAATGCGCTCCATGCTCTGAGGCCACCATCCGCGGCCCAGAGGTCCAGGGACCCGTCAGCCCTGCCCCGAGTCAGGCGGAGGTGCTCCGAGACACCAAGCCCCTGAGATGCCCTCGGCCAGCCCGGTGGTGGCATGGCTGCCCTCTCTCTCATCCGCCATGCATGAGAATCTTTCTGAGTAACGACGGCAGGCTGACCCGTCCAAACAAGCCCCTGACGAAGGCATGGCAGCGAGGGAGTGTCGCCAAGCCCGGGACGTGCCAGTCTGCAGGCAGGAGGTCCCTGGAGGCGAGCACAGCCTTGCCAGGAGAAGGCCCCCCACCCCCGCGTTTGTACCCGAGGAAGACGATCTCAGTGCCCACCAGGCATTTTGTTCTCGGTCACTACTGCTCCCAAGCAGCTGTCGCCGAGCGCGGTCCCCACCCCATCCGGAGCCGGATCCAGCGGGCGCCAGGCGGGGCAGTGGGACGCAGGGAGGCCGAGCGACTGTTACCCTTGGCGGGTCGACACCGGTTCTTCCCGTTTCCTCCTGGGGGGGTCTCTCGTCAGGAAAGGGAGGGACCGTGAAGTGGCTTTCTTTCTGCCGTCCGCTCACTACCAGGGACGTCCACACAGGGTCCCCGCTGTCTTTCTCATCGGATCGAGCGGAGCCAGACGGTCTGTCGCCCCTTCTCCCGGCTCCGTGTGCGTGAGGCTGGCCTGCTACTTCTTCTTCTTCGTCTTCTTTTTTCTAACTTTTTAAACATTTTATTTTATTATTTTATTTTATTTTTTATTCAGGTAACATTGGTTAACAAAAGCCAGTGAGTCTCAAGTGTACGATTCAACAGTAAGCAGACATATATTGTATTATATATTCACGGCGCATACATAGATTTCTTTCTGTTCCCACATATTTGACCCCTTTACCCGTCCATCTCCCCCTGCTCCCCACCCTCCGGTCACCACCGGTCTGACTTGCTCTTGCGCCCACTGCAGTGGTGACCCTCACCCCACTTGTTCCCAACGCAGCCTCATTGCGTTTGCTCCGAATTCCTGCCCCTCGTGGCTTCCTCTCAGCTTTATACCCAGGGGTCCCCCTTTATCTTAGGGAGCTCTCATGGCAATAGGGGAGCGGCTGGTCAGGGCTGGGTTCCAAAGAGGGGCTGACAGCTCCTGTCATAATGGAGACTCCCCAGACCAGGCGAGAAGGGCGGATTCTGTGTGACGCATTATGTCATGCTCGTGAGAGCCCCCAGCTGTGTGGGCTCACAGACTTGACGATGGCACAGGTGAGCTGAGCGACGTTATTCTCAAGGGAGAGGCCGCGCGCGCGCGCGCGCGCACACACACACACACACACACAGAGACACACACAGACACACCCCAAATTCACACAGGTGGAAATATGACAACAAAATAGCCCGTTGGATTTACGTGTGGAGAAACACAATCAGAGCACGTTTAAAAATGTTTACTTACCTTATTTATTTTTGATGAGAAAATCGTTTTGATGTTATTGTCACATTATAAGTGATCTTTATTTAACCTGTTATTTCTAGCGTTTCGTAACATTTTAATGAATGGCATAGCCTTTCTCGAGGATCATCTGAACAATTACAAAGCATTAATCAAGAGGGCTGTCAAATGAATAAACATTAATGACCGAAAGCACATTTCAGACTACGGGTCTTTCCGGAACTTATTCTAAATTTTATTTTCAAAGTAGAACACACAACAGTTTTGTTTTATAACATTTTTTCTATATTTTTCCTTTCCCGTCTTTTTCTTCTTTTTTTCCCCCCAACCTTCTAAAAGTGGCCAATTTAGCCTCACAATAGAAATCAAATGCATCTTTGAACATCTAAATTTACTTTAAACTGACTCTGCAGAAGGAAGGTCTCCATAACCCTTATAGAAGCAATATTCCCACCTTCTTTCCTCTTTTGATTCCTTAAAAGTGCTTATCAAGATGAATGAGAACAGTGGTGTGTAATTTCAAAGATGAAATTGCTTTTCTCTCCAGCTTTCCCTCAGCATTTCAAGGTCACCGTGAAAGAGAAGTCAGCCCACAGCCCAGGCCTTCTCCTGGGTCTGTCAGGACACATTACCCTCCCAGCCAAGGAGCTGTGCCTTTGGAAGGGCTCTGCTTGATTTTTCCTCTCAAAAGGGGGTGTGAAGTTCCTGCTCATTCACACATTGTTGGGTTAGCTGAAGTGTTAAGAACAGTGAATTAGCAACCCTGTCCTGTGTCTCCAACAGGTTTTCATGGTCTCCTTCCTGAGGTCCTAATGGATCATCCTCTGAACCGCTGGGGATGGTGGCCTTGAACACCTCCCACACAAGGCCCCTGAGAGGAAGATGGATGACACCCGGAAAGGCACAAAGTCACACTCAAACTGTGCGGTTTGATCGAATATTTAACAAAATAGGAAAATAAAATGTTTTCCTTTTTCTATCCAATTACCTGAAGCGTGCCACTACTTAAAGCTTTAATCTGAGTGTTCACACTTGGCAATCCACTGAGGCCCAAAGCTCAAGCATCCGATATGGTTAGCAGAGCTCAAAAAACACCAGGACATCCTGAGAGTCATTCCTTTATAGAAAAAAATCTATCTTAACGGCTATTTATACTGGGGGAGTATAAACAGCTCCATATATAATTTTCCTTAGATTGTCATAGGTAATCTGGCTTACCTATTAAAATGATTAAAATGATTCTCACAGGTAATCTGGCTTTATAAACTTTTAAGACTGTTTAGAAATATTTTTTTAAATGTGTTCTCTGTTGAATAATAATTTTATAAAAATAGCGGAATTATGAATAACAGTGACAATTATTTTGTTTACTTCTGCGACCTTCCTGTTGTAGCAAGAGGGTAAGAAAACATGAAAATTTAAAGGAAAACCATCAGCAATGACTGAGATGAAATTAGAATACTCACAATATTTATCAGAAGTCGTAACACAAAGGAGCTGTTTGGCAGTTGAGAGGAGATGGCGTTTTATTCCCAACGCCTGCTTTGGGCCAGGATCCTCCTGTAGGGTGATCTGCGACTTGGAATGGACTCTGATGCTGGGTCTTCTGTGCTTCTGGAGGTGCCGGTCTGACCCTCACACAGGTTTGTGGAGAGCAGAGTAACCGATGTGTGTTACCGTTTATCAGTGACCTAGAGTGGCAAGAGCTTTGTTAGTGACGTTTAAACACTATGATCGGAGCACTTATGAGAGCTACCCACAGAATGAGCATTTTAAAGGCCAACGAGAAGTCCTAACTCACAGTCTTCCACCTGACTGGGTCCTTCTTGCATAAAATTTTTCACAAGCTCAATTGATTTGGTTCTTTGATTTCTGTCCCCACCCTTAAGCCTCTGATAAGTTTTGAGACGTCATAAGGGGTATAATTTTCACATGAACCTCACGAGGGAGAAGCATATTGAAACAAGACAAAAAATACAGCAAACCTGTGACTTTCTATCAGTTTGCCCCTGAAATCAGTGACCTTCCCACAGCTGTTTTTTGCCCTGGACACGCGCCTACGTGTCTAGCTAACTGCTCCCAGGGAGGTCACGATGGTTTGACCCCAATCTTGCCTGTAGTTAGTTTTGTTTTGTTTTCGTTTTTGTTTTTGAGACAGGTAGTCAAAAAGGTAAGATCTTTCTCTTTTTTTTTTTTTGTTAATTATCTTTTTAGTAAATTTAATGACCCTTTAAATCACACCATGCTTTCATCTATGGCATTCTTTATGTAACTTATCAGATTTACTGTCTCCTCTGACCTTTACCACCGACCCATGAGGTAGATAGCATTATGATTATAACGCTGATAATAATTATCATGAACATTGTTTCTATTATTGTATCGACAAAAGCTGAAGAAGGTGGAGGTTAAGTGGCATGCTCCCAAATAGACATCGGCCACATGCGCAAAGCCCTGTGAAGGCAGAGCACGCACACCGAACGCCTGAGTCATCATTCTCCAGAATGATGGGAGTCCCTTCAAAGACCATGGGTGTCCGGTCCGGGCTTATGGCTCAGGGAGCTTCTTTTCTTTATAGCAATGCTTCTCACTGATTATCAAACAAACCTAGCACTGAGGTTTGGGACCTTGGGGCGTCTACTCCACACGGCCAATTTTTATTTTCTAAAGACTCTTATGTTATTTAAATGAATCCGAATATAACTGTGACACATTTATAATCTAGAGAAATGTTGTGATACCAATGTATAAGAACACCAGCTTATAACAGGAAACTAATTCCAGGGTGATCATGATGCAGATGAGAAGCCCTGTGACTCTCCCCAGCATCGTGATGTTGTCTACAAGCATCTCGTCCTGGTCTCTAGAATGCTTTTCCTTTGGGTTCACTGGTGACCTAACATGGTTCTTCTGACAGGCATCAGGACCACGCAGGCAGTTTCTTACTTTTTTGCTGAAGAAGATGGTCGATTGTAAATTCCCACGTGCTCAGGCGCCAGGTGGCTGAGATTGGTGTCACGCAGGACCCCTGGGAGAAGCCCTTCTTCCCTGTGAGGCCTCGCGTTTGCCCTCGGCTTCCAGAAGGAGATTCTCAGATTACAGTACCTCACTCCCATCTCGGTTCTCGTGGGGAATCTTAGAGTCGATTATGGAAAACCGAAGGTTTCTCCCTGGTGGGTTAGCGTATCTGTCTTCTCTCAACTTCTACCTAAGACTCGTTAACATGAACAAGCTCTGCTCTCGCGAGTCCGTGACATTTTTCGTCCCAGATTCGAATCTTACATTCGAATGACTGAAAGAAGGAAATAATAGCCTAAGGGAATTTCTGTCCCTTCAGAAAGGCTGGAATCACACGGTCCACAGGGACGACCGGGTCCCACCTGCAGCCCACGTCAGAGGAGCCCGCGTCCCTCAGACGCCTGCTCGGGACAGGCGCACAGTGACAAAGCTCAGCTACGAAAACCAAATTTAAACTTTTTGTTATTCTTGTTTTGTGTTTTCTAAATTAAAGCATTTTTTTTTTCTATTTATAAAATAGAAAAAAATAGCTCTCTGGGACTTGGCTGCAGAGGTACCGAACGTGGAAAATCTGTTTACCGCTCAGGATCTAGTGCAGTTCGGTGCTTGGGAGGGTGACCGACGTTATAGCTTATCCACACCGACCCCCAAAAGGACGGTGATGTCATCCATAGTCCTCCTAGCATGCATTCATTGACCTAAAAGTGTAGCACAGACACCTTTCAATGGTTAAAAAAAGATACAGATCTTTGACTTTGTTTTAATGGCTACATACAGCTGCCTTTTAAGTATGTTACATAATTCAATTCAATTAGCAAAACATCCATGCATAATTTTTATGGTTACAATTCTTCATCTCTATATAAATAATTTTACTTCCATTTTCTCTTTTTTCCAATGTTGTGATTAGTTTCCTGAGTCTATTCTGTTAGGACGCTTTCCCCAACGGTCATAGCTCCTGGGTCATAGATTTTCCACGTTCGGTACCTCTGCAGCCAAGTCCCAGAGAGCTATCCACGTGCGGGTCTCCTGCCAGTAGATGACACATTTCTCATTCCAAGTACTGGAACCACAGAACCAGCTCGACACGGTCCCGTCCTGTTTAATGAGATACTGAGTCGCTTTGCAGACACGGCGAACCCAAACGACAGTCATGAAGCAGAGGCATTCACAGAGGAGAGAACCTTGATCTCCAGCTGCACCTGGAACCAGAGTCTCGCGTCCCACCCCCACGCCCCGCCACAGAGGCAGAGGGGCCGCTGTGCAGAAAGGGTCGCTGCTGAGCTCCCAGTTCCTCCCACGAAGACGCGCCCGCCAGCGCCTCCACTGCCCTGCTCCCCTCTACTCCTAAAAACCACCCCGAGACTCTGGATCCAGAGCTCGGGCTGTTGAGCGTTAGGGTGTCATCCTCCCTGGCGATGCCACTCCTGGCACAGTAGACGTCTTCCTCGACTGCCACCTGCGTGTGGCTCTGCTGGTGCCGGGTGGGCCTCCTTCCCTTCCGTAAGGGCACCCCTGGCCCTCGCGGCCCTGCCCGGCGTGCGCTAGCGTCAGACAAATACTGTTGAGTGGATGGATTTGTTCCTAACGTTACCATTTTGGTTTTTTACCGTTTTTAACATTTGCTGACGTGAGAACAAAACATACCTGTTTGTTTTCATCTGTGTTTGTCTGATTACCTCTAGGGCTGACTGTCTTTCTCGAATGTCTTGTCCGTTTGCAGGCTCATTTTTTTTCTTGTGAATTACTTTCTAGTCTTCTTTTCTCACGTCCTATTGATGTTACTGACTTAGTTTTCTTATTGAAATCGAAAAATAATTTAAAAACTAGTCAGTAAATCTTTGTCGTTTGTGTTTCGAATTTTCTTTTAAGTTACCTGCCTGTTGTCTCTTAATGTTGGTTTAGTCGTTTAGTCGTACAGAGATGTTATGTCTTTCCCCATATTTATTTTTTTGGAGGAGGGAGTAACTCTGTGTCTTTCCTAGATAATCTACTTCTACTGTAAGAGCATATTTCTTTAAATTATTTTAACAAATATCGATCGTACTATAATATGTGAGTGACACATGATTTTTTTCTTTGCTTTTTAAGAACATAAAGCATAAATTTTTTAGAACATGAAATATAAAGTCTGTGTGTTTCTTTTTAGAACTTCTTTTCACTCAGGGAATGAGAAAGCTTCTAAATTATTTTCTTTCTTTTTAAATACTTGTCAGTTGAATGAACATCATTTATTAAAAGTTCAAATTTTCCCCAGAGGTAAAAGGCCATCTCTTGTCAAATATTAGATTTGCATATGAAAGTGGATCTATTTTTAGATTCTCAGTTCTATTCCTCTAATCTCCCCATCAGTTGCTGTGCCCATACCACATCCTAATGTTTTAATTATTTAGCTTTAAAATGCATTTTATTATCCGGTAGCTCACAGGCTTCTCTTTACGCTTCCTTTTATAGTTCTCATCCCTATTTTTCTATATTTCTTTTTCTGGATAAGCTTTAGAATGATTTTTTGCTATGTTCTTAACATGCCGCTGGAATTCTATTAGGATGGTATTCAATATATGAATTAGGTTAGAAAGATTTACCATCTTAATGACATGTAAACTTCCGGTCAAAGAAGTGGATATGTGTTTCAATGCATAGGTCTTGGTTTGTATACATAACTTTTAAATTTCATTTTTGCAAAGTATAGCACAAGAAACATGATACATAAATGTTGTATTTTCAACTGATAAAAAAATAAGGTCATCCAGGTTCAGGCATTCTGCCCAGGCGGGAGCCTCAGTGTCCCTCCCAGAATATTAAGTCTTAAAGTTGAATAAAAGACGCAGAGACTCCCTTCCCTTCTCGTAAGAATATTTCATTTTAATCCATCACTTATGAATTAATGGAGTGAATTCCATTAATTGTCACATTTTCTGATCTTGAGGGTTTAAAACCCTGAAAACCTCTTGGGGAATAATGAGGTTTAATCTACCCATTGCCTGCTGGCCACAGTGGTGTTTCTTTTCATTTGGTGAAAAATAAATCTTTCTCACTTCAAGGGCGCCCCTTGCCCCGATATTTCTTTCTTCTCTTGTCTGTTGTCTTCATCACTGTGCAGCTTTGATCCTACCATGGCTCAGTCTTTAATTTCATATGAAAGGTCCCTGATATTGTCGGCTTGGGCTGCGCACGGCCTTACGCTTTGATTCTGAGGAACCCCAGCTTGACGGAGGAGGCGCCGCCACCGCCCGCCTCTTGCAAAGGTCGAGGTGGTTCCGCGGCTGAGGACCCGCTGCCACGCAGTGGAGCCCAGAAGCGAGCCCGGGTGTGGGGACCCAGGAGCCCAGCGCCTGGCCGGACAGTTCACAGGGCTCCTGGCGTTGAGGAAGGTGGGGAGATCACTCCGCTTGCCTTGGAGACGGAGTCAGCATGACGCCACAGTTAAATGGGACGGGAAAAGAGGGGGCAGGGCTTCTATGAAGTTCTTTGGTGGAAAAACGAGGTTTTCGTCACCTTCTCCCTTCTTGGCCTCCCTTCCGGCCGCCTTCGTGGTGAACAGACATCCAGATGCTGCTGCTGGCAGAGCCTTGGGGCATGCTGAGATGTCCCCCACCTTCCAAATCCGCCTTCCCGGGTCCAAGGCCGACTGCCCCGCCACCAAAGTGCCCACTGGACTCTTTCGGGCAACAGGATGCGTGGCCCGGCCTGGCCCACTGAACCCGCGTCCACACACCCCTCTCTGCCCGCCCACAGGACAGCCCAAGTGTGGGCGCCATGGGGTGAGGGTCGGGTGGGGCGGGAGCTCGGTCTGCTGCCAGTTAGGACCCCTGTTCTGGACTTCCCACGAGAGAGAAATGCACCGTTTCTATTGCCTTGGAGCCATTATACATTTGGGATTTCTTACATCAGCTAGCACTAGAAATCCCTTTAACAAATCATACTAAGTGCAGTTTAAAAATACATACTGGCTGCGTGTTAGAATCAGTTTCCAATAATCGAGGAACGGCAGGTGGCATGAGCATAGAGTTAAGGAACGGGAGTGGAGTCGGGGACGAGGCTGGCCTGCAGCAGGCAGAACGCCAGGCCCCTTCTCTGGCTCGAAGGACAAGTATGGCTCCAAGCTAAAACCACGGACTGGGGGCAGGAGCGGAAGGAAAGACAGCGGAGAAGCAGAGCGTCGATAATGCCTGCGGTGGTCTCCCTTCTTCCATCCGGACCGAGGCGTCTCCCCGCTGCGTTTCTCAAGGAACCAGTGAGAAATCCATCTGCAGTTCTCGATGTGTGGATAGGGA
>NW_011889039.1:573344-579053 GCF_000151845.1 Pteropus vampyrus | reverse complement strand
CTCCCTTCTTCCATCCGGACCGAGGCGTCTCCCCGCTGCGTTTCTCAAGGAACCAGTGAGAAATCCATCTGCAGTTCTCGATGTGTGGATAGGGATGCAGACGGAGAGGCAGACGTGGGTAGAGACAGATACAGATGATATTGGTACAGATCACGCGTAGACAGACGTAGGTCTAGTTACTGACACAGACACAGACTTCGATATAGACGTCTTTGTCTCCCATCCACGCACTTCCCTCCGCCAGCCCGCGGGACGAGTCTGCCAAGGACGCCTTTTCAGTAGTTATCCGCTGACCACTTTTCACTCCTTAGCTCATCGGGCTGCTCAGTCATCCTTTCTTATGAAAAACCTTCTTTCCTTTTATTCGGCGACTCTTTGCGTGCCCCAGCTCAGTTTGACGCTTCTGGCCACGGCCCAGGTGCCTGCAGCTCCGATTCCCACTGTCCCCAGAAAGTTCTTGTCCCGCAAACCCTGCCGGGGTCACTCCCGTTCCCCGTTCACGCGCTGTTTCTGAGCGTCCTTGCTGTCTCTGTGGCTTCGCGCTCTGTTTGATGATGTATCGCGATCCTCTATCTTCTTCCCAGTCTCCCGCCTCCCCGCCCCATACAGCCAACTCTGTGCTGGCCGTCTCCACCAATGGCCGTCCCCACTGACGGCCGAGCGTGTCACCTGACACGCTCACGTCCAGAACCCGAGTCATCCCCTTCACCAGCGGGGCGGCACTGCATCGTCCCTACTTAAGGGCCTGACGCCACGCAGCAGCCCCAGCCGGGGGCGTCGGGGCACCCTCGATTGCTCGCTCTGTCACCCCTCCTGTCCTGTCACCAGACGCCGTGGCCAGCCCCGCCTTCTGCACATCCTTGAACTTCTCACTGTCTCCATTACAACTCCGTCGCCCCACCCAGGTGATAGCCGGAGCTCCCTGCCCAGCCCTTCCTCTAACGGGCACTCGTGACTCGTTTCAGCTCCTTGAGCAAGCCACGCCCTCTGTCTTCCCTGCCTCCGGACGCCTCCTTCCCGCCTCCTTCTCCCTTCCCAGCCATGGAGCTCCCATCTCTTGCGTATTCCTATGTGCCAGGCACTCTTCAAAGTGCCCTCCTGGTATCTCCGACTGGATCTTCACGATGACCCTCGAGCTTCGTGCACTGCTGTCCTCACGTGACAGTGAGGGAGTCACGTGTTTGGTACCTTGCCCTTTGGTGTATAAGTAACTGTGTGCCCTTCAGAGTCATCTCCTCCGCCCCAGGGTGAATTCTGACTCATCCTCCATAGTGAGTTGGCGCCGTCTGCTCTGTGGAGCCGCCGTGACTGTCTGCGGGGCACGTCCCTCCCCGGCCTGCCCGACGAGTTTCTGTGGCCCCCAGAGTGCGGCCTTCACTGTGCCTCTGTGCCCCGAGAGAGGGAGAGAGGACAGGGCCATGTGTGCCCTTCCACGCATCACGTAACCTTGGCCTACAGTAGGCAGTGCCTAAATAGTTCCTCAAAAAATGAATATACATGTCAAAATAATGAGTCTCGGTCACTGTGGAGAAAATATATTTTATGACATTTTGCAATGTATGTACATTTAGGTATGATTTTTGTTCATTAATAGTCACAAAGATTCATATAATAGATTTAAGCAGAAATAGCTCCACCGGATAATAAAAACGAGTAATATGATCACATATAAAACACCTCATTTGTCAAGTTTCAATTGTCATAAAGAGAAAGGCAAGTTTTATTGGTTGCTACCTCCAGTATATTTTATATTATGCTACATTGCTAATCTCTAAATTTTATAGTTTAGTGATTATCATGGCAGACCATTATTCTAGTCAGGTTCAAAAAACCAACAAACGAATTCTAAAAGTTTAGTTTGACAAAATTAAAAACAATTTAGCCGTGACCCATGGCCCGAACGCTGGTTACTGTTTTGCTTTTGTTTTGTTGGGTTTTTCAAAATCAGTCTTAGTAAACGATATGTGAGAGTTGGCAAGAAGTTATCACCTAATAAATGAACTTTCAACGGCCTGGAGGAGGGGTGGGGAACGGGCTCTGAGACCTCTTCTCTCTCTTCCTCTTGACCAGCGTGTGAGAGAGCCTTCTTCTTCTTCATACAGTTTTTGAGAAACGCAAACACATTATTTGTTTCCATATTGGTGATGAAACTTGTTAAGTCCAGCTACCGCCAACCGATGTATTACATTGTCTTTCTATTTTTGCAGACATCCAGATTCGAGGTTGAAGATTCGAGAAATTCGTTTCTGACGTTTTCTCTCTCTGTTTCTCTCTCTCTCACTTTTTTAAGGTTAGAAGAATACTGAACTAAAGTATCATAATATTACCCTGCCACCTAGGGGTATTGCCAAAGAAATTTACCCATGCATAATGAAGAGAAGTACAGAGTGTTGGCCAAAATATAAAAATTCTGTCACTATTCTAGATAATTTAGTGACTAAATTCTCTCACATACCATATAAACATCATCTGCCATCATCATTTTGTATTTTATCTCTTTCAAAAATAATCTATGTGTTAACAACATTAACATATGATGGGCCCGTAAGTAGCATGTCTGTGTTCTAAGCCCGCAAAGCCTTTTGCGCTCCCTTTCTCACTTATGACTGTATTTTGAACGCTCGGGAAACATATCCCTGTTTAGGACACGGCCCATCGTCTACTGCTCTGTAGGCAGAGCCCCTAGATCATCGCGGAAATGTGCAGCCTGACCACATCACTCACGCCATCGAAAGCGATGAAAACCCACCGTCTGAATTGTCGACTGCTTCGCAACTGCCTCTTAATTCCCTAAAAACAAACTTCTCCTGATGAAATTTGCTGGGTGAGGAGTCTAAGGATGCAACCCTAATACCAACGCCTACATTCCCTGTGGATATGCGGCTTCTGCCTGGAGGAATCTGAGAATCAGGAGGCATCAGGGAGACCGTGAACCCAGTAGGACAGAATCCTCGACGCACACTTTGCCCTTCTTTAAAATTAATGGAGCGAGCAAACTAGATTTTGTTTCGACGACGCATACTTCGCCAGTCACGGCAGTGTGTCGTCCTGGGATGCGGGGAACTGAGCAGAGGGCCTGCAGAGGGGCTCCGGCTGCCACCGTCACTGCTGTGCCATCTCATCTTTGCGTTGCCGGGTCAAGGAGAAGCAGAAACACAACGCGACTCCTCAAGGCAAACGAATCAGTCGAAGCCCTGCATCTTGATGGGATGAGCAAGAGCCTGCTGCGTGGTGTCTCCTGCCCGGCTTCCTCTACCGCGGTCACTGGGCCCCAGGAGTGCTGAGTGCTGAGTGCTGAGTGCTGAGTTGTTCTCCCGCCCCAAACGGAGCTTTCTCCCTGTAACACGGTGGGGACGGGGGGCTCCTTCTGTCCTAGCTCTGGCCAGGCCCCCCTCCTCTGTTACTCTCCATTTCCTCTTTTCAGAGTGGGGAGAGGGACCTGGGAGATGTAACTGCGGGGGGTTCGCTCAGCGTGGGCTCTTCTCTGTGACAGGCCTTTGTTCCCAGAGCACGGCAAGCCCTAATTACGGCCGCTCCCGGAAGAGCGGGGCCCTCGTCGGAGGGGGCCGGGCAAATGCCAAGTGCCTTTCTCCTCTCATTGCGACCTGTCCCTTCGCCAGCCCATCTTTTTCAGAAAGGAGGTGGGGCTTCGTTTTGAGTTAAAAACACGCTCTTATCTCCATCTTATTCTTACCAGTTTGGCTCCAAATCTCATTCTTCTTTAGAGGGCTGAGAAAAAAGCTATTTTTGACTGTTCCCCATAGACGCTACTGTTTAAATTCAGAAACCAGCAACGATGACATCACATTGTCCCATCAGCACGGAGCCCCGTCGTGCACATTGGCCTTTCTAGCTCCGGTCCCGGGGGTGTGGCTGCGAGGGCTGCTGCCTGTGGACATGTCACCACCGTGGGCCAGCGAGACGACACCGTTCAAACCGCAATCACACGCTCCAGGACTGTAAAACCCCGCTGAAAGAGGCTCAGATCGGCTAAGCCCTGGTCCACTTGCCATTTTTATAGGGGTGTGATTTGTGCTTTTTAATTAGGAGGTCATTCAAACAATCTTTAAACGCCAGGTTATCCAATAAGCTGACTGGTCGTAGAGAAATCTCTGCTGACGGGCTGGGAAGAGGAATCTACAGGAAGGAGTTCCACCATATTTTGGTGAAATATCATGATCTTTACACGTTTTCCCAATTTCCTAGTTTCTGCTTAGTTTTGGCAGTGACTTTATTCCAAAGAGTTGCTCTTCTTACTTTGGAAATTAAATATTCAGTCTCTGACGGAACGTTATCAATAGAAATTCTTCGGGTTTTTCTTTACATTTTAGGCAGTTTCAAAACTTAACACACATGAGAACTGACAAAAATTTAAAATTTTTCGTTTTATGCAATAAGATCATTTGGTAAATAAAATATTCTGAAGGAACCGATGACTAATTTATAGAGGTAAATATTGAAATTATATAAAGTTAATAGACATTATTTACTGAGCTATAATTTGATATTTGCTGGTACAGAAAAATCTTCTGTTCTCAGCATCTATTTAGATAATAGATCCCTTACTACATATTTATAAGCAATATTTAAACTATGAAAATCAGGTACCTACATATGTTTTAAATACATATACAGAAATCAATAAATAATGTTTTTGAGTAAATAACATTGTTTCATAAATTGTCAAATTATCAAATTATGCCACCATATGTATCGTATGTATTAATTGAATATAGTTGGTTTTTTAAATAGTACATTGTATTGAAAACCCTGATGTTGATTTGGCTGCCTTTGACTTCGCAGACTCTACTTTCTTGATTTGTATTTTAACAATTGGGGTATTCCTCTTTATTAGGATTCATGTCTATGAAATGTTCTCAAATGACAAAGTCAAGCAATCTTTATCTCACTGTTATGGGTAATTCCCGTATGTCCTTAAGTAAATGATCATTATTGAAATTAAGCATTTTCATTAACAGGCAACTCTACCCCGTACTTGAACTATCCTGATTAATTTGTTAGCTTCGATGTGCGATGCTTAGATCACCTTATCTCTTATAAGTAAAATGCACAGAGAGAAAATTGGATCCCGAAATCCTTAAATAACTATTAGAGTTGTGTTTTCCGCTGATGGTATCGCATCACTTTTTTTCTTGTTATAGTCAGTTGATAACATAACATGTTTTACATAAAATAATTCACCTAAAACAAGTATTCCTAGATAAATGGATGCAGATAATGATAATGCTTCTGATAGTGGGATTTTGAACATTTGTCTGCTCCATGAAATCACATCCAAGTGCGTATAGTGTAAAAACTAGAAAACGTTCACTGTTTTCTCATTGTAAATGTAAGAATTCTTGGGGGTCACCAAGAACTTCTAGGTGTGCTGCCAGTAACGTGTTGGGGAACCCCGGTGTGTTGGAGACACCGTCACCTCCCCCAGTGCTGGCTCCCTGAGATTGGCTCAGCCTTGCCAGAGAACCCCAAAAGCACAGGGGCACATGCATCCCTGGGCACTTCGTGTGTGACGCCCCCTGCCGGACACAGGGCAACTCCGGAAGTTTCCGAGCTGCCACCATGGCGGGAATTGCTTCTGAGCATTTTTCAAAACAAATGCTTTTGTTGGCCCATTTGCTTTAATTTCCTGTTAGGTGAATCCAATGTTCTTTGCGAAAATCTATTTAAAAACAATTAGAGGTATTTTAG
>NW_011889039.1:558055-572669 GCF_000151845.1 Pteropus vampyrus | reverse complement strand
AATCCTGTATGTTATCTCTTTCACTGCTGCCATTTGCGAACTGACTGTCCCTCTCCTCCTGACCTTACCGGAGTGTGAGATGGCTCTGTTCGGGGTCTCTAAGTCCCTGATCTTTACACTCGCACATAGTGGTCGCAAAATCAACATCGGCCCAACGCGATCAAGGCGACTTGTACTCCAGGATGCTGTATTCTATGTCCATTCGGAAGAGTTTGATGAAGGGGAGGTTTGTTTTAAAGGCTAAGTGTTGATGAAAACTTTAGCCCACGTGTTACGATCAGTTACATTTATGTTCAGACTGCATTTCCCCAAGTGTGACATACACAACAAGGGGACAGCCCGCCCAGCCGGACGTCCCTGCAGGTCCTGGGCTGAGGACAGGATTGGCGTCACCATTAGGCTGCCTCCTGGGGCTCTCGTGGCCCAGCGAGCACCTCCAGGCGGTGACCCTCAGGTTCCTCCCCCTCGCCCCTGGAGCAGCAGTGGTCGCCCTGACTGTGCTGGCCTATTTCACGGCGTGAACGATGCTCGAAGGCTGACCGAAGCTGTGCTGTGCGATTTTAAAGCAAAGCGAAATCCAGCCATCGGCTCGCGGGTCCTGATTTGGGAAACGCAGCTGATAACGTTAGAGCAGAGGCCTTGTATATTTATTTTCTTTTCGGCATTAGGGTGTCCCGTAGGTTGAGATTGCAGCCAACAAAAGTCCTCCGTAAAAGAATAAACATTATCTTTCGGAAACATTCAAATTTAATTAAACTCTTTAATCAGACTAAATGCATTGTTATATAAATCCACAAATCCTCTCTAGAAGAAATAACAAACACTGCCTTGGGATATATGTTTGGAATCATAAAAAAAATCTTATGTCTCGGTGACGTTTTATGAATATCGAACATACATAAAGCTTTTTAAGAGAAAGAAGGGAAAGCTAATTATCTGATTTTCTTCTTGTTTGTTAATCCCACGTGAAGAATGACTATTAGGACCCTCGAAATGAAAATGTCTCAATTTAATTACAACTGCCATCTTTCAAACGCACGTCACGAGCCTCGAAGGCGACGTCTGGTTTGCTCGCTTGTTCGGAGCGTGCGTGCCGGGCCGTGGCTCTCGGGGGGTCCGGGGTCCCTTCTGCAGCTCTCGAAGCCTCGCCAGGCTGGAGGTGCCCGAGAGGAAGGGCAGGGCCATGTGGGGAGGGCCATGTTTTAGGAAGAGGGGACGAACCAATGAGAAACCGGAAACAAATGCCGATGGCGAAATGTGGGGTGCCGTCCAGTCAGTCTCAGCACCTGGTTTGCCCCCCCGCCCTCGGGGTGCAGAGCACAGGGGTCACATTTCCCGCTTTCCCTCCGCTTGTTTCCTCCCCGCTCTGGGGCCCAGATTAAAAGTGTCAGCGTCCGCTCTCACCATGGCCCTTCCTAAGGACATCAGCATGAGGAAATCGCATCTCGTCCCCTGATGCCCAAGGCGAAGGCTGCTATTAACCAGATAAGGCCGGTCCCACACCTTATTAGTCCAGTCCTGTCCCTTGGCCTCAGACCTCGGCAGGAGGAAGCGTGAGCTGTCCTCAGCTCGCTTCGATTTCCCAGTGCAGCAGGCTTACGTGTAAGCCCTCCGGCTTCGAGCAGCCGTGGAAGGGATCCGTCTCTACTGAGAGTTAAAACAAGACAGGTGCGTGAATCGATCGGAGCGCCGGAATGGGCGTGAGAGCTCACGAGCAGAGTGGGCGTGTGCGTGTGAAGCCAAGGAGCCCTACCTGGCGTCGGCGCGTTGTGAGGTTGTACGACCCTGGCACCCGCCGCCCTTAGAGACCCACCCCGAGTCTGTGCACCTTCGTATCCAAACGACACTGACAAACTCAAAAATACAAAGAGGAGAAAAATGATAAAGCGGCTGAAAACCTTGATTTATGAGAAAGAAGACAAAGAACCACAAATAGAACCGAATCATATCGCGTCTTTCGTCCGTGGCGCTTCTGGGGAATTCTAAACGGGAATGCTGGCAGAACGCCGAGAAAAATGATCTAGAAAGCAATAAAAGTCAGTGGGGAAACTTAGGAGAAGCTGATAAGAAATAAATAAAGAAGAACATCATTTGGTTCCATAAAATAGGAAACTACTTCGTCTGCCACCATGATTTATAAAGTAATAAATTGTTGAAAGAACTGGCAGAAGCTCCATTACTGAAAATTATTTTAAGTTAAAATGAAGGAACACGGTATGTTTTCTTTGCAAAAAGCCAATTCAAAAATAAATAAATGAGGTATCTGAGGAGTTAGAACCTTCAAACCTCAGATCTGGTCGGGATCTCTCGGCAAACAGGGCGCAGACAAGGCGGGGGGTCTCTGCGGCTGGGAGGAAGGGCCCCCAGAACCACTGTCCCCGGCCGCACGCTGGGCCCCGTGCTTCGGCACAGGGGGTAAGTGCCGCACGGTCTGATCCTGGGAATAAAGTAAATAGCAATCTGGCCTCTCTCTCCGCTGACATCCGGGGACAAGGAAAACCCCTGCTGACCCTGGAAACGCAAGCCCCGGGAGCGGAAGCAGGTACGTCAACAAACGTTTCTGACGCTTTGCAAAGATCTGCCACGGTGCTCCCCGGCTTCGCCTCTGTCTGCATGTGGAGCTGGGTGCAGACTCGTTTCTGCCGGCCACGTACCCGCTGCCTCTAACGATGACAGGTCCAGCGACCGATTTCCTACCAACAAATAGGGACGTGTCTGTGTGCCGCGCTGGCAGGATTGCCGAGGACTCCGTGTTCAACCGAGAGCCTTGAACTTGATCGCGATGGGATTAGATTTCACGTGTTTGGTAGTGAAGATGTTTGGTTCGTAGTGTACAAAAGTGTGTGTGTCTGGGGAGGTCGTTACATTTTATTTTAAAGACAGGAGATTATAGACAGAAGATTTAAAAGGCTATGTCATAACTCGGACTGAAGACGGGCATAATTTTCAGAAATTCATGATATTTTGACTTACCTAGTAAAATCAAAACCTGTCGCCTAATGCAAAATATTAGCGTGTGATAAAGGCTAGAGGAAGTGTATTTTGTTTTACGGCTAACATAACAACTACGACTAAACTTCAATCGGTTTTTTCAGGCAATAAACTTTCGACTTGGAAGAAGTATAATAAATTTGAATTCTCCTCACTTTGTATCAAAATCCTCTTTATCCCATAAGTATATATTTCTTTAAATAACTCATTTCAGAGCACTCGCTCATTTTTATGAGAAGAAAAATATAATTTCATACTTCAAAATGTTTTTCAGCAGCCATTTTCATAGGGATTTTTTCTTCCCTGGGGTGGAGGCCGGGCTCGGGGTCGCTGAGACGCATTCACTCACACACTGACGATTTCTCAGCGATCGCGTGGCTCGGGTGATGGGGTTTTCTGGTTCTTTTTTTTCCTAGTTAGCATCACAAAAGTGCCTACGAATGCCTCCTGCGCTTTCCCAGTTGCTTTACTGCGACTTCCATCATATTCTGAGAAACGCGGGATCTCCGCCCTGCACCCAGGCTAATATTTTTGGAACCTTCGCTCCTAGCTGATCCCTGGGCCCAGCTCACTTCCTGTCCCTCACCGGCCCCGCGCCCCACCGCGAGCATGGCTTCCCCGCTGGTCCGTAACCTTGACCTGAGATAGTTGAATCATTCTTAATGAGCACATGACCGTCTCCGAAACAGTGAGTTTGGAAGATTATTTAAATGTTCTTCCGTTCACAATGTCCAAGAAGTATCAACTTTATTTTTTTTTCTTTACCAAACTGTGGAACAATAAAAAGAAAATAGTTCAACATCGCTTTTCCAGAGGATTCTGAAAAATCACACACACTCACACAAACCAGGGAGCCCTGTCTGTCAGGAAGGTCTGACGGTCATGCCAAACCTCGGCTCTTTAAAGGCAGCAGGGACAGGAGGCAGCACATCGCTGCCTGGATGCCCTGATGGAGCTTTGAGAGACGGGGCGCCTGTCCCCGAGGGGGCTGGTGAGCGGGGGTGGCTGGCAGGACTCGCAGGGGGCTGCCTTCAACCCCGTCACGCGTCGACGTCAACCAGACAACGTCCCGTTAGCTCTGGCCACGTCTCATCATCACAGCCTGGCCGGAGGGACACTTTGCATTTTCTTTGTCTCTCCTTGAGAAGGACAATGCAGCCGCCTGGGCGTCTTCTCTGTCACTTCCTTTAATGGCCTGGGGATGGAGCAGAAACAGGGCATGTGGCCGCCCAGGGGCTGAACCACACCTCGTGCCTGTCCCACCAGAGGAGGCGGCACGTGCCTTTGGAAGCACGCAAGGTGTCACGAGGACGCGCCCGGCCGGCCCCTCGCCCGCATCTGGTTGCCACCGAACCCACAGGCCCGGGGTGGGCAGGGGTCAGCTACAACAGAGCCCCCCAGGGCGCCTGCTGCTGGGACGCAGGCCCAGAGACGGGGCTGGGCAGGGAGCCCTCCAGCCACCCTGACTGAGGCGTCCCACACAGTGCCAGCTCCTGGAGCATGTGCAGGGGCCACCTCCGAGAGAGGCCAGCAGCAGCAGGTGGCAGCATTGTCAAAGGCCTGGCAGCCGGCTGGGTGCACAGGGACACGTGCGTTCCCGCAGGAAGTTCCACGTGCGCAGGGCACTCTGACCTTTCATAAATTCATCGTCACCCTCCTTGGGCGCCTCATTGTTCTCCTGTGACCGCATCTAGTCATTAGTCACCGGCGCTTGGCGTCGCCTTATCAGAATTATTTGTCACGCACGGTTTTGAGCGCATGGTATGGCCTGAATTCTTCCACCTCGAATTTACCAGGCGCAGAAAACACCAACCTCTCTCATCTGATCGTTCAGAGAGCAAACATTGAGACACAGCCCAGGAACGCAGGGCACCGCGGGGAGAGACGGAGGACGAGCGGACGGGGGCGATGGAAAGGGGTGTCTTCTCTGCGGCTTCCTTGCTGCTGGCACCACCCCGTGCGCGGCCGCACGTTGGGGAACGTTTTTCTCTCTTCCTTTCCTAAGCAGCGGCTGAGACGAAAGGCACTGGGCTCCTGTTTCTCACCTGACTCCGGGTCACATTCAGCCCGCAGAAGCCGGCCTTGGGGACGGGCCGCTGAGCTCCACGTCCCATAATTAAGGGAAAGCACAGCCACGATCCCGCGCATGGAAGCCAAAAACGTCCCCACCGTCCCAGAGAGTGACTAAGAAAAAATAGTGTGGTCACCTCTCCCTCCACGGGTGTGAGAGCAAAGGGGAACATGTCTCAAATCAGAGCGGGGGCGTGTGCCCAGGCCACAGTCACAGTCCCCTACAGGTAGGGACGAGCGCGGGCCACCGGCGACGGCAGACGGCGAGCTGCCCTCCCCTTCCGCGGCGACCCCGTGAGGCTTGGATTTCTCATCGAACCTGTGGGAGAGACGCTGCTGTTTCTCGCCTCTGCGTCTGGTCCTGTGCGCGGGCTCGCGCAGGACGCTGCCAGTCCTGAGCCAACACCTGGCTCTGTGTGGACAACACGGGCATGCCCACATTCTCGTCCCCACCCCTGCACTCACACACGCACACGCGCACGAGCACACACACACACGCACGAGCATGCACACACGCACACACATGAGCACACACACGCATGCACACACACACAAACACACACGCACACGCACGCACGCACACACAAACACACATGCACACACGCACACACACGAGCGCACACGCACACACACGAGCACACAACCGAGCACACATGCACACACACACGCACACACAAGCACACATGCACGCACGCACACACGCGCGCACACATGAGCACACATGCACACACACGCACACACATGTGCACACACACGCACACACATGCACACACACACAAACACACACATGCACACACACAAACACACACACGAGCACACACGCACACACACGCGCGCACGCACACACGTGCACACACACGAGCACACACGCACACGCACACACGAGCACACACGCACACACACACACACGCACACACACACACACCTCCTTGCCCTCTCCTTCTGAGCGGATTAGCCGTGATTGCTTACATATGCTTAAGACTTCACAAAAACCCTCCTTCCGTTAGACATGCACTGAGCTGCCACGATGCAGGCTGAAAACTGGTGTCACCGTGTGTTCACCGTGTTGTCACCGCACTGTAGACACGGGTCCTGTTTAAGGCCGTGCAGGAATCAGGCAGCAGACTCGTCAAATTGGGCGGGGTTTCTCACTAAGCGTGCGGATGGGCAGTCTGACCTCGCCGTCACCTGTGTCCCTTAGAGCCCCCACCCGATAACGTGTACACGTACACGTGTGTACATTTTGCGCAGGTGACGATATATTTAAAATGCGGCTGTGACCACTCGTGGCTGCTTTCTGTGAAAACAACTCTGTTCCTTCTTCCTTGTCACTCCCTACAAGCAGGAGGACCTGGAGGGCCGTTAAAGCAAATCAGGAGCCTGGGTACCCATATTCCTGGTGTAAGACGGAACCGCAGATAAACGGGCCCGTGCTACCTGGACTACATTTAGGTAGTAACTAATTCCAGAAATTCACGGTTCTGGCTTTCCACTTTCTTACCATTTAATCCACACATGTATTTCACTTTAAATACATCCACTAAATCCTTCATGGAAAATTTCTTGTAATATGCCTATGAAGGAAGAGTCAAAAAATTAACATCTCTTCGTGCTTGGAAAAGTGAGTCGATGAAGGAAAGGTGCACACTCATTACAAAGATATCATTTTTTTCCCAAAGATCTGAGGCCCCTAGGTGACACTGTTTTGCATCTTAACATAAAATATGTAATGCGGAACCTTCTGGTACTAACAGATAGCCCCAGAGTCCTCTGCCCTGGGCAGTTAGCAGAGATGCGAGATAGTCGTGCCTTGAGGTGCAGACAGAGAGTATTTCTTCCATAACTGCGGGGTCCCGATGGTGCACGAGCTGCCATTCGGAAAGACGCAGTCGGTGTGCAAGGCGCTCCAGCGGCAAACGCGCTTTCCTGATTTAGAGCTATCATGCAGCTGCATCCGCGTGCACGGACGCACGGACTCAAAAATGCATGTGAAAGGCAGAAAAAGCTGCAGGAAACTCTCTTCAAGAAAATGAAGGCAGCTTTCCGGAGAACGACCTGGGGACCTCTTCATTACTTGGAGGCCTTTTACTCAGAACCGTCTTCCATGCTGCTTCTGTTCACTTGCTGTTTATTCACTTCCTGTAATGTAGCCTCTGTTAAAAAAGAAAAAAAAAACGTATCACGGGGACAGTCTTGTCTTTGCAAAGCCCTCTTCCTTTTACACACCTACGTTCTAGAAGGAATATTTCAATTGACGATAAACTGATTTCTAGCTCACGGTCTCTTTTCTTCATTCTGTCAGGGGCTCGGATTTTTCTCTTCAGACAGATTCTCCAAGGTCCCCGAGCTACTATGGGTTTGAAAGCACTTTCCCTGGAAGGCTTTTCTCATGCTTTTTTTCTTCAGTCTTCCTCACAGTGAGAATTTATTTCAGAAGGTTGCTCTGTGCCCTTTGTGTGTAAATATAGATACAGACAGAGTGGAGGCAGATGCAGATATAGCTACGCAGGTGCTTAAACGCTCTCTGTGTCACCTTCTCTCTGGTTTGCAGACCTGCCTCTTTGTCTCGCTGTTCCCTGGGGCGGGTGGAAGTATTCTTGCGTTCTTTGTGCATCACTGACTACCCTTGTCAAGGGCTTTATAAAATAAGTGATTAGAAATTTTTGACAAAAATTCCACCTTTGTCCTTGGATCTTAAAGTATCACTTGAACATTCTTTCTGAGTATAGCTCGAGCCATAATAACATGCACAGTCTTAAATCAACAGTATCTTTATCATCTTGACATTCATAAGTCTGCAAGGCGAGCCAAGACCGAAAACAATACCTTCCTTTAATTACATAAAAAGTTTTGAATTCAAATTGCATAAAAAAACCCCAGAAGGTTTCTTAAAGTGTGTTAGAGAAGTGAACTTGGCAAATAACAATAATAATTTATTTAGAAGGATGTGACTAAATCCTTGAGAAATTCTGTGGCTTTGTTCAAAAAGATATTAAAAAATAAATTTGTCCACAGAGTTTCTCATGGTTTTGTGACCATAATGAATTTTCTTTGGAGTATGGTCACATGCAAAAGTTATAATACAGATTGAATATACTTTCCACTGAGCTGCACTAAACAGGACAGATTTTTATGTGGCTCATAATGTATTAGATTAATGTATATGATAAAAATGACATTTTAAATTAGTGGACAAAAATAGGTTGTTCACCAAATAGCATCGAGAAAACTGAATTGCTATCTAAAAATAAAATTAATACAACTTCAAAGATTTGAAGCTGTTGAAATTGTGCACAGTGTGTTTTTTTGACTATGGCGAATTAAACTAGAAGTCAATACCAGGAAATGTAAAAAATAAACAGCACATTTCTAAATAACCTAGGAATCAAAGAGGCAATCACATGGAGAATCGGAATATATTTTAAATTAATTACAGCTAAAGTATATTGTACAAAAATTAATGAGATGTAGATAAAGAAGTTCTTTGAGGGAAATTTATAGCATTAAATGCTTAAATTAGAAAAATACTTCAAATCGATTGCTAAAACTTCCACATAAAGAAACTAAAGAAGAGAAAGTTAAAACTACATTAATTATAAAAAAGAAAATAAAAAAATAAAAGCAGACATCAATAGAATTAAAACTAGAAAAAAGATCAGCAAATGAAAGCAGATTATTTATAAAAGATCAATGAAATTGGTAAGCTCTTTAGCTAGATTGATCAGGATAAAAAAGAGGATACAAATTACTAACATCAGTAATAAAATAAGTGATATCTCTGGAGAGTGCAGGTATTAAAAGGATAATAAGGGGATATTACTAAAATAAATGAAAGAACACAAGGTCACAGATTAAATAGAATGATTTTTAAATGATAAAAAATGTCAAAGCTCCTTCATGAATATATAATAATATATCCATAATGAATGTATAATATATTTTTGAGTAAATTTAATTCATTAAATAATATACTAGCCATTAAATAAATTAAATATTTAGTTTAACACATTCTCACTGGATTCAGATGTTTTTACTGGCAAATTTTACCAAACACTGAAGAAATAATACCAATTCTATGTAACCTCTTCCAGAAAATACAAGATGGAGAAAGCTTCACAACTTATTTTATGAGTCCAGCATTATCCCAATATCAAAACTAGACAAAGATACTCCAAAAAAGAGAAAAATATAGATTAATAAACCTAATAAACATATTCCAAAAATACTTCACAAAATACAAGCAAATCAAATTCAGTAATATACAAAAAATATAATACCTCATGCTCAGAGTGGTGCTTAGCTCAGTGATGGCAGGTTGGCATGACATTTGTAAAATGATCAGAAAATTCATTATATCAATATGTTACAGGTGAAAACCATGCCATCATCTCCATAGGAGGAAAAAAAGAAAAAAGGCATTGATAAAATCCTATAGCCATTCCTGATCAAAACCCCCTAAACTTGAGAAGGGACATCTACAGAGAACCATAGCTAATGTCACATGTGACGGGGACAGACCGAATGTTTTCAGCTAAGGTTGAAAATAAAGCAAGGATGCTCCATGTCACCATTCCTTTCCAATATCTGTATTAGTTTTCTAGTGATGTTGCAACCAATTACCAAGATCATAGTGGCTTAACGCAACCATGTTTATTATTTTATATATCTTTGAGTGAGAAGCGCGATAGAAATCTCAAGGGGTCAGCAGGCGTATTCCTTCCTGGAAGCCGGAGGGGAGAAGCCAGTTTCTGCTTATTGAGGTTGTTGGCCGGATTCCATTTCTTGCAGCTGTAGGACTAAGGTCCCCATTGTTCAGCTGGCTGTTCACTGCAGGCGGTTTTCACTTTCCTTGTGTCTGACCACACTCCCTGGCACATGTCCTCCTTTCTTCATGTTCAAAGTCATCAGTGGTGAGTTGAGTCCCTCATATACAGCCGATCCTCTCTGTTTTCCTCCTTCTCGTCCATATAATTCTACCAAAAAGGATGCCTGTAATTTAAAAAAAAAAGTGTGATTAGATTAGGCGGATTTGGATAATCCGGGATAATCTCTTTATCTCAAGGTCCATATTTTCAATCACATCTATAAAGTCTCTCTTTCCATTTAAGGCAACGTATTCAGAAGTTTTGAGGGTTAGGTGTAAACATCTTTTTCTGGGGAGGCGGCCTCATTCTGCCTACCACACTGGAGGAACTATTCGGTACGATATGACAAGAAAAAGAAAGAAGTGACATTATAGGAGACTGGAAGAAAAAAAAAAACTAAATTTATCTCTATTCATTGACTATATAATTATCCAACTCAAAAATCTCAAAGTATCTATGAAAACATAGGTATGACATTTGAGTTTAGCAGTATTGCTGCATAAGAGAAGTCAATACACAAAAATCAATCGTATTTTCATATACTAGCAATGAACAATTAGATGTTAAAAATTTTAGAGGAAAGACAATTTGAAGTAAGACCAAACAACTTGAAATATCTGGGGATAAATCTAACAAAATTGTTCAAAATTTGTACAATAAAAAGTGTAAACTTTGAAAAGAGAAATTAAAGAAGGACTAAGTAAAACAAAGGCAGTGTTCAGGAATAGGAAGCCTGGATTTTGTTAAAACGTCAATTCTCCTAATTGATTTATTAAGTCAAAGCAATCCTAACCAAAATCTTTGCAGATATTTTTATTGAAATCAACAACCGATCTAAAATTTATATGAAAGTTCAATATATTCACCATTGGAATCCCACAAGGATAAACTAAAACAAATGAACAGAAGAAAATTTTCTTTGGAGCAAAAAGAGACTTTCCAGATGTCACAAAATCCAAAGGTTTCTTCCTTCTCTGTCACAGAGAAAGACAGCTTCCTGTGTGTAGGTCTGTTTTAATCATTTTTTCTCCTGGAATAAAGAGAATTTGAATCTGTTTGCGAAGGCCACATTTTTGGTTAGGGAAACACTGACCTAAAATTGAGATCTAGCCTGTCAAAAAGATTTTCCTTAGCACACAAAAACGAAGGGATTTGTTTTCCTCTGTAAGCTCCACATAAGGAAACGACCAGATGAACTTCAGCCAACCAAGAAGTGACTCAAAGATTAGTGTTCAACCTGGGACCTATGGAACTCTGACTACAGTGACTAATTAGGGTGACTGAACATAATAAAAGTGTGATATGGAATGAGGCAACCAGCAAAGATTCACAGAAAAGAAAAAAAATTGTGACTAGGATACCTTTTAAAGTAAAATGTTAAGAAAATGTAAAGATATTTAATACAATAATGTTAATGCTAAGAAAATTAACATTATCGTCCAAAAGAGATGCTGATAGAGAATAAGTAAGACATGAAAAAATACTGTTTATCATTCTTATAGGATGGGATTAGTAGACACTGCTATCTAATTAAAGGATGAAACGCACTGTATAAAGTTATAATTGTAAAGGTGACCACTAAAATGAACAAACAGAACATACCAGTCTTTCAAAGTGTCAGAAAATCTATTTATAAAAGCACAAAATTAAACACAGACATTGTAGCTAGAAAATACACAAAATAAAACGAGGACCAACATATTTCTTATTTCAACAATGTAAATAAATCCCTTATTAAACTCAGCTAAATTACAAAGGAAAACCCAAATTTATGCCGTTTCGCTTAAAACAGTGTTTTTCTTAAAGAATAAAATAGGAAAAGAAAAATAAGAAAAAAATGTTTAAAGAAAAAAATAGGAAAAGCTTTGCAAGGAAAAGAGAAAGAAAAGGCAATTAAAAAAAAATCAGACAAAACAAGCAGTTTAAGCAAGATTGTTATTAAAGACCAAAAATAAGCGATACTATAAAAACGAGCCGTTGATAAGCCAGGTGTAGAAGTTATGACTATCAGCGCGTAAACTGGCATAGTAGCTATTTTAATGAAACAAAAACTACAGGAACCGCAAGAAGAAAAAGAGGAATCATGAGTAGCAGGCATTTTAGTTCATTCTTTTTTGTTCATGACAGGACACGTTTAAAGTAAGACTATGTCATATTCCCAATAATATAATTAATAAAGGGGACCTGCCTTATATCAAGTACCATATCCTGAAAATAGAGACCATACCTTCTTTACACGTGATAGTAGAATGTTCGTTAAAATGGCTCATACACTAGGGAAAAAATAAAACATCAGAACTTGCAATCCTTCTTGCGTTCCACTATTGAGTATAATCCTGGCTTTTGGAGAAAGTTAGACACATTTTATCAATCAGGAGATGGCCATCTGTTCTTGATTTATTAATTTTTCTAAAATCGTGAATGGTTGTTGAATGTTTCCAAGTGCTGTTGGCATTTATGGAGATAAGCATATTTTTTTCCTTAGATCTTTTAATATTATGGATTAGATCAATACGTTTCCTAACATTCAACCATCCTTACATCTGGAATCAACTTCACCTGATTATTAAATAATTATGTATGTGAAGTGTTCTTTGATTATATTGCTCATTTTGTCATTTAGGACTTTGCACTAATAGTTACAAGTGAGATTGCCGACACCTTTGTGTGTAAACTCATTCGTTTGACTGCCATGATGCTCACTCTCACTAATATCATTTAACGACGTGTGGGAGGCATTAGCCAATGCAATAAAACAAAAGAAAATAGAGAAGGGAAAATTGGAAAAGGATGAGATAACTCTCTTACTCTATGATGAGATGATACCTCAAAATAACTAAGGAAATCAGCCGAAATAACGTTGAAAACAATATCACAGTTCAGAAATTGTGCAAAGTAGAAAATCGATTAATGTGCATAAATATCTATAAAGGAAAATCCCCTTTTAAAATTACAAATATAAAATAAATAGGAGGAAAAAATAAGAGAAAATAATCACTATCTGCTTGAAATAAATTTTGAAACATTCTTGAAGAACATGAAAGGAACTTAACATATGAAAAAAAAAAAATACCAAGATCTTGCACGGGAATACTCATAATTAAAGATACATCAGTTACTGATAATTTAATTTAAATTTCACCCGATGTCAATAAATATATGCCAATAGATACTTTGGGAATAATAAAACAAGATGACTCTAAAACTCTCATGGAAAGATAAGATTCAGAAATAATGTGGGAAAAAAAGCAATGGGAGGTGAATAATGCTACCAGATCCGAAAACACACGATAAAATTTTCATTATTAAAATAGTGTGGTACTGGCATATGAAGAGATAGACCACAGGGAATGCACTAATATGCATTGGCACTTCGAAATATTATTAATGTGGCAATTAATATAAGAGAGATAAAGATAGTCTTTTCAATAAGTGGTCGTGGGAGAACTAGATTGACTTATGAAAATATTAATATTGTACCCATATGTCACACCACACCCTAGGATAACTTTCCAATGGTTCAAAGATTAATTTTAAAATACGAACTATAAAAAGACCAGAAGACATGTACAAATTTCTTAATAATCTTGGAGAAAGAAGAGCCTGATTAAAGTCTAGAAGCCATAAAAGAAAAGATTGTTAAACTTTACTGCAAAAGCAAAAAATGTCTATATGAACCAGAAAAGAAAAAAAAGTAGAAGCCACAATAAAGTCTGAGATAAATGTCAAACTAGAAAGACCACTTACAATGCATATTACAAGCCAAGTACTACACTCCCTTGATATACAGAGTTCTTCAAGTTGCCGAGAGGAAAAAAAAAAAAAAAAAGATCAACGACCCGACAGAAAAATAGACAAAATATATGAACTGAGATGTCACAGCGAAGGAAATGTAAATATAAAAGATGGTGCTCAAGTTCATTCATACTAAGGGAACTGCACATTGAAGTTACACGGAGGGCCACCCTCTGTCCACCATACTGTAAAAATCTGGAAGTTTGATTCTATATCCTTTTGATGAAGTAGTGAGAAGGGGAAGCATTCTTGCCCATGGCTATTGGGAGCGTAAACGTCTACAGAGGGCAATTTGTCATCACTTGACAAAATTACAAATGCCTATATATTTTGACACAGAATTTGAGTGAAATATATAGGCAATTGTATATATTTTGACTTCTGGGAATTTATCCTTGCATTACAGAAAAAACCATGTATGCATGAGGTTGGTTATTTACCACAGCATTATTTCTAATAGAAAAATTGAACCAATGTAAATATTTATTAATAAGGTACGGGTTAATTTAATCGCTAACTACATAAGCCAATACAAATATACAACAGAATACTATACAGAGAAAGGGGCGAAGGGGTAAAGAAGTACCAATCAGTAGTTGATCGATGGCCATGGAGATGGGGAGCACGGCATAGGACTGCAGTCAGCATTAATGCTTTGGCTAGGTGGACAGAGAGAGCAGAGGAAATGCAATTTGGGAGACCGTTCTATAACCTGCATAAATGTCTAACCCATCAAGTATACGTATCGTATACTCGAAACTAATAACAAAATAAAATTTAAAAAAACCCAGTAACACCGGAATAAAAGCAGACATATAAACCAATGGAACAGAATAGGGAACCCAGAAATAAACCCTCACGTGCATGGCTAAGTGATCTTCAGCGTGTCAAAA
>NW_011889039.1:548685-556815 GCF_000151845.1 Pteropus vampyrus | reverse complement strand
TGAAACTAATAATAAAATAAAGTTTTAAAAAAAAAAACAGTAACACTGGAATAAAAGCAGACATATAAACCAATGGAACAGAATAGGGAACCCAGAAATAAACCCTCATGTGCATGGCTAAGTGATCTTCAGCGTGTCAAAATGACACCGTGGGGAAAGAACTGTCTCTTGAACAAATGGAGCTGGGAAAACTGGGTATCTGCAAGCAAATGAATAAAGATGCGCCTTTACCGTACACCATATACAAAAATTAACCCAAAATGAATGGAACACTTACACATAAAACCTAATACTATAAATCTACTAGAAGAAAACATGGGGGAAATATTCATGACATTGAATTTAGCAATGAATTCTTGGACGTGACATCAAAATATGGGCAACCGAAGCAAAAAATAGACACATGGACTACATCAAGCCTAAAAACAAAACAAAATGAACAACAACAACAACAAAACATTTCCCTTCATAAAAAGAAATAATAGATCTGCAGAATGAGTGAAAATATTTGCAAATGATGTATTTGATGAGATTAATATCCAGAATATAAAAAGCACCTATAACCGAACAACCGTAAAAAAAAAACTAATGAAAAAATGAGAAAAGGATTTGAATAGATGTTTTTCCGAAGACACAAATGGCCAAAAAGGACTTGAAAAATGTTCAACATCACTAATCATTAGAAAAATGCAAAATCAAAACCATGATGAGACATCGGTTCACACCCATTAGGATGACCAGCTATTCCCAAACAGACAAAGAAAAACAACCAACGCAAAACCCCAGAAAGTAGGTGTTGACAAGGACATTTGGAGAAACTGGAAATCTTGAAACCCTCTTGTATTGTTGCTGGAAATGCAACATGACACAATCATGGAAAACAGAATGGAGTTTCCTGGAAAAGTTAAAAAATAGAATTATCGTATGATCCTGCAATCTACTTCTGGGTATTTATCCAAAAAAAAAAAAAATTGAGGCGCAACTCAAAGAGATATTTGCAAAGCCTCTTTCATTAAAGTATCATTCACAATATTCAAGGATTATAAGCAACTCAAATGTCCATAGACAGATAAATGGATAAAGAAAATGTGCTCTATGCATACAATAAATAATATTTAGCCTTAAAAAATAAGGAAATCCTATCGCGTGTTACAACATAGGTGAAGCTTGAGGACATTCTGCTAAGCGAAATAAGCCCATCACTAAAGGATAACACTGTATCGATTCACTCATATGAGGTATGTAAAATAGTCAAACTCATAGAAACGGAATGTTGGTTGCCAGGAGCCGAGAGGAGGGGCAAGGGGTCTGGAGTTCCAATTGTGCAAGAGGAGAAAGTTCTAGAGATCCAATGCAGTGTGAATGTAGCCGACACTACTGAACTGTCCACTTAAAAACGGTTAAAACAGTCTTAATAAAAGACAGAGAAAGCCTCGCATACCTGCATAGACATATCTTGAAGATTTATTATGCACGGAAGATAAAGACTAGCATGCATATTATTCCCTCTGCATTTAAATAAAAATGCAGACGCCACGAGCATTTGTCTGCTTTGGCTGGAATGTGCAGAGGGAAATTTTGAAGATTTATTCATGAAAGTAAACTGACTGTTGACCTGTGAGGTCCATCGGGTTTATGGCTAAGAACTGAGCAGATATGAGGGTGTGGGAGGGGGGACACTTTACACTATCTAGCTGTTAATTTTTATTCATTTTTAAGTCACAAGAATGTAATTCGTTTTTAAAATTGAATTTAAAACAGAATTTTTTTTTTTTTTAACAACTCAAGGCATCGGCCATGGTTAGATGGAAATCCCGCTTAGGTGAAAGCATTTATTAGTGAAAATGTAAGTGTCGATCGAACGTGGGATGTTTGGGCTCGAAGTTCTACGTGGGGTTTAGTTACCAGTGATGGCACATTCTAGAAGCGTGCCGACAGGAGGGGGGTGACTGCTGGACCTGGAGGCAGTGGCCGCTGGGAATAATGAGATACCAGTGCTGAGAACCTTCTGCAGGGGCTGCCAAGTCTTCGTGGTGATGGTGGAGACAGAGAACCAGAGGCTGGCCCCATCGGGGGACTGTCCACGTTGCAGCGGGGGCGCAGCAGGGCTGGGTCTGAGGCTCCCCCTTCAGCAGAGCAGGGTGTTTTCAAAGAGACTGGAGGAGAAACGGTCCCCAGACTGCGGCGAGGTACAAGGAGGCTCTGTCCCTTCGGTGGCAAGTTTCCTCGCCCGTAAGTGGCGCAGATGAGAGGGTGCAGCAGCCTGACATACATAAGGAGTGAGAAATGGAGCAAGGCATGCAGCAAACGGTCCGTGTCGCATGTGACAGAGGAAACAGCCCCCCTCCGAGGACTGCAGGGGACGCAGAGGCGTCTGGAGTTGGCGGTGTGTCTTAGGACAGGACATAGCGGGGGAATGAAGAGAAGTCGGACTTGTAAGGGATTCTTGGCAGCGAGAGCTCTGAGAGGGGTGAGGGGGTGTAGCTGGTGGAACCAACAAGAGACAAGGGGATGGGGGACGTAGGTCTGGGCCGCCAGTAGGATGGACATCTACAGGGGTGGCAGGCACGACGGGACTGACCTTGACGGCCTTTCGGCGAGAATGATAACATCACGACAATCCCTGAGGTGCTCGCCACGGATCAGCCCCGTTGGTGGGCTCTGGGAGCACCTCGCGGAGGGTCCGGGAAGAGGGGACTGTGATGCTCGGCCCGGCTGCGGGGCGGCCCCCGCGTGCTCCGGGCACCTTGCATCCAGCTCTGAGCTCACAGACGGTTGACGGCACATGCTTTATGGAACAAGTGACACCATAAGAGAGGATTTCTTTCCTCGTCCCTGCGGAGGTGACATACTTTGCTCGGTACTTTCTTGTCTCTCCCATGGAGACAGGAAGTGCCATCTTCTAGATGAAACAGCAAGTTATTTCACAGAAAAAGCGAAGGGCTTATTTTAATGAAGGAAGAGGATTACTCTCCCAAACTGTATGTGTGAATCGGAAGGCGGTTCCTGCTGCCTTTTCCAGCGCAGGCTACATTTGTAATAAAAATCCATGTATAATCATTTTGTGCTGTTGCAGAGGTTGAAATATACGTCTTCTTTAATTTGGATTTACTTACTGGAATACCGTATTTCCTCTCTGAAGGAAACCAGTCTAAGCCTTTCTGGTGCAGCATATGGTACCTGAAAAAGCAGCATGAACTTATTCCCCAAGGACATACGATAAGCATGGATGGACGACTGACTTGTTACCCGCACACAATTTTTAAGCCACAATAAATTACAGATTTTATTGGGACTTATTCATTTAATGTATTCATTAATGTGTGTATATAAAAGTGAATCCTATCCAGTCCATATTCGTTTTATGACACATGAAGAAGTATATATGGTTCAAGCATCGTTTGTTAAATGAAGTGATGTTTACAAGACATTTACTTGCAAAGCAGTAGGGATGTTATCTGCATGTAACCCCCTCTCCCCCGAAGACACGGTAGAGGGAGGTTTGGAGGAAACATGTTGCCCCCCATTAAGCTTAGAGCATGTGTCTTCGTGGAATTTGAATGGTCTGTCACCTTTAACAATACTTTTTTTTTAAGAGACAGAAAGAAGTGATTTTTATATCAGGAAATGTGTCCACCCCGTGATAGAAATATAATGCTTATCTACATATACATTTTCGAAAGTACAATATCAGCAGGCCAATATTATGAGCAATTTGCTCCTCTGTAAGTACAGTGGCTGATTTTAAAAGTCCCATAAAGTTCAATGAGTGTTTGCATAACATTCCATAAATCGAATTGTCTTTGCATCAGTGGATAAAGCACAGATTGGCCGGGGGCAAAAGGTTGCAAAAAAATTAATCCAGCCACCCAGTGAGCATCCAGGAGCTTTACTTCCAGGAGCTGGTGTTTTCCCTAAGTAGGACGTGTGTGTTTTGTACCAGCATGAAGTACTAATCATAATTTTCAAAGGTTTCAAAGGAATCATTGATTTAGGAGTGAAACATCTCATTTCAACCTTCTCTTCATGATGTTTGATAAAGAACTTGCATTCCTGCTCTGGTATTTTGAGCATCTGCTCAGGCTGCATGAGGAACGGGCACCTATGCATTCGCTGGTGTCGTTAACGAAGAAGTCAAGACGTAACCAGCGGTCAGTGCCTTGGTGACCGTTCTCAAGGCTGCAGGCAGCCAGTGTCCATCGCAGGACGGCTCGCCTGATATGTGACTAAAGGGCACGCCAGCTGGCTCTTACGGTGGATGTTGAATTGTCTTCATTTTCCTCCTCCTCTGAGAAAGTCTGGTCCTGGTAGCGCCTTGCCTAGTGGCAAAGATGTTCCCACTAAGATGACGTCCAAGAAAAAACCCTTGGGCGACACGCGGAAGTCCCGTTAGCGACGGCCACGCTGAAGTGCAGATGGCCAGACAAAGGCTGGTCAATTAGATGATGTTGCAAGAATCGTCTAATTAGCAGGTGATACCGGTTCTAAGTAATCAAGGTCATAAATCTGAGTCTGTGTCTCACATTCTAAGGCTCTCCTTAGATTTGTCTGTTCCTTTTTTGGCGTGGGGGTGGCAAATAGAAATAATTCTGTAGATTCGAGCCAGACCATCACCTGAAGGACAAATTCTTGGGTCTGGCGTGAACGTTTCACTGACAATCCTCTTTTCATAAATCTTGGCATCCCTGTTAAATTATTCATATGGTGTCCTACGCGAACATATGACATTTTTTAAAAAATGTATTCCTCGCAGCATTTTGCAATCAGCCAGAATGCCACTCTATGGGTTATTTTTCTGAATCTTGCCATCTGAATGTTCTGAATAAATTTCGCTTTATTCAATAAGTTTCACCGTTGTTTCCAGGCATTTCTTTTCTGATTCCTACGGCTTCCTTTCTATTGTATTACCCTCCGATTTTATTTTTTTCCCTTCGTCTTGATTTCCCTTTATATCTGCCGTGTGCTTCGCTTTACCATTTTTTGCAATCTATCATTTCAGCTTTGAAAAAGGATATTTCCTATTATCTGATCTTCTCTAGATGTACTTAACTTGGTGACACTCGTATTTCTCTGAATGACCTTTGTGATATAATTCTTTGGTGCTACATCTCGAAAGTGTCTTCTGACAGACTTAGCAGGAGCCCTTTTAATGCCTCATACTGGAAGCATCCTGCCTGTCTAGAATACACTTCCTGCCAGCCCCATATTGTCTACGCTTCTTAAATCTGAGGATAATAACTCTCGCAGGGGCCAATCCCAAGTTATCTCACACATTTTTCTTCTTGGAATTGTCAGATGACTTTTTCCTAGTTATTTGCCTAAAGAAATCTAAAGTCAGCGTAACGGAAACATACGGACGCCCTCACCTAGCCCCGGCCTGAGGCGGGCGTGTCGATGGACACGGAGCAAATCACCCCCTGAAGCTGCGGTCACCAGGGTGAGTCAGGTGTTGGAGTCTCACGTGTCAGGGCTCCTTCGTGTGGGCCTGGTCACTGTCTCTCCCCATAAATGTCTGGCCTGCTGACTGTCCAGGGCGAAGGGTCTTCTGTTGATTTCAGATGATACTATCATTCTTTTAGCGTTGCTTTGAATTGCAATCTATTTTTCAAGGTGGCGACAGCCCTGTCCTGTCGCACTGACTTGATGCAGGGCAGGAACCCGCCCGGGCCTCTGTGGGCGGATGAAGATGAAGCCCTGTAACCAGAACCAAGTCCCGGAGACTCATCAAGACCTGTCACTCTCCGCTACCTTGAACTAAGTCTATCATTTTAAAAGTTTTATGTTCAGTCTAGGCCTCGATGTTTACTTTTTCAATAAATGAGAATAAATCGTTTGTTTAATAAATAGGAGAGTATAAAGCCCTTCGGATTATTCTTGGAAAGTCCCATTCAAACAATCTCCTTGGTGTTAGCAAAAGGAATTTTTATGAACTTAATTCTTCCAGAAACTCAGGTTTTCTTTTAAATAACTAGTTATGTAATATCCGCATGATCGACAGCTTTCAATGAGAAATAATAAAAGTGGGCGGCCCGGACCACGTCTCACCGGTGGCCATGGGGCGACCTTGCGGAGTTCTGAGAGGGGATCTTCCTCTACAGACAAGAAGAGCCGCCCAGGAGCCTGGTGCCATCCCGCCGGGGACGAATTAGGAGTTCGATTATGCTAATCCTGTTGAGAAGAATATAGATTCAAGAGTCGCTAAAATCATATGCATTAATTTAGACTCTAGTTTCAAGCTGCAGAAACTACTTTCTAAATAAATAGATAAAAATGGAGACGTTAGCACAGGGCAGGCAGGAGAGGAATTGGCGGGTCTCACGGAGGAGGCCAGCGCTCCGCCTCGGAGCAGCCTGCACCCAGACACTGTCACTCCGTCTCGTCCCTGCCCCCTGAGAAGCCGGGGCCCGTCATGGCTCACTCTGTTTCCCCGTGGACGTGGCAGGTGTGGCCGCCCACACCCTGTAAGCCTGCTGGACGCTCACCCGCTGCAGTCCGCAAGCCGACTGGATGCTTCTGGGCACCAAACGCCAGCCCCGAGGCGGGGCCCTGACTGGTCCAGCCTGGGCCGGTGTCCGGTTCCGCCGCAGGGAGCCGCGGCAGGTGTGGGGCCCCGCAGCATCCGTGAGTCAGAAGCATCTCTCAGAGAAGGAGCACCGGCCCGCCGGTGGGCGGATGGCCACCCAAGTGACAGCTACGTGGGGGAAATGAACCGACGACTCCGAAAACCAACAGAGGAAGAAAGAAGCAGCAGAGACTCGGCCGCAGCGGCCGACGCCCAGCCCCGTTTCTCGACACGGCGATTCTCTCCGCAGAACCTGCGTTTTCGTGCCTCTCCATCTAGCAGACATTTACGGCTGCTCTTTAACCCTCAGCTTGAAACCTCTCCTGAGGACGGGCCTCCTCGGCTGTTCTCATTCGGGTCCCACGTTTTTCTGTCCCTTGAAAACAATGCTGCCTTTGTGCACCGCATGGTTCGTTTGTTCCCCGGGCACCCTGTGGACTTCACGTCTCATGCGAATGGTTCACGTTTTATATCTTTGCACCTGACGTTTCTCTGCAGCCACTAACCAGCCCACAGGCCCCGCCATGGGGTTGTAAGTTCCTTGAGGATAGTGTGTGTGTGTGTGTGTGTGCGTGTTTTTTTTCCTGTAGTTTAATCCTAGCAGCTGTGAAGGCACCTGGCAGAGCTGGTGCTGGATAAGCATTCAGCGAAGGGGTGACTGCCATCGGTCCCTACGCATAACTAACACGTGGCGAGTCCCTGCATGATCGCCGACACCTCCGGAACTCTCTGAAGCGATGCTAACTGCTCAATTAAAGAGTGAAGATGTTAGAAAGGCTAGAAGCATTGCTTCTTGAAGATGACTCTCAATTTCCTAGAGAACTAGGTTTTTTCTTCTTCTTACTCTTTTCTAGTCCCAGGATCTCCGATGGTGGCACACACAAATTAATCTCTTGAAATATCAGTTTTATAAGATTAGATATAAGACATTTAATATCAACTGTAATATGAAAGTTATTTATTAACTAAAACGTATACCACACACACACGCACACACACACGCATGCACACACACACATACATGCACACACATGCACACACGCACACACGCACACACACACACATGCACACACACATACACGCACACACACACGCACATACGCACACACACACACGCACGCGCACGCGCGCGCACACACACACACACACACACACACACACACACAAAGAGCCCTCTAAATATGCGTCGTGTGCCTCTCATTCCCCAGACCTTATTTTATGGGCTCTGTAGTTTAAACCAGTCTGCATGTGCTGTGGGTGGCAGTGTCCCTGATGCCATAACACAGATGTGTGGCAGGAGCGGGGGGCAGCACCGAGGGGGAGCTGGCCGCCCCTTTCCGGAGAGTTGAGAGAAGCCACAGAGGGTGGACAATTGCTGCGTGGAGTGTCGGAGAAGGGGTGGCCTCCCAGTCAGAGGACAGAAACGTGAAAAAGGCACACAGAGCTGTGACTGTGGCGGCGGCTCATGAGAGCAACGCACCCCGCATCGTAAAGAAGCTCCCGGGGCCCCCCAAGTGCAGGCTCCTGACTCCTGTTAGAGTCCCTTCATATCTGCACAGTGACTTCCT
>NW_011889039.1:545613-547700 GCF_000151845.1 Pteropus vampyrus | reverse complement strand
AGCCATCGTGTGGTGACACGCACCAGGATGACTCTGATTAGAATGGAAGTGAGCCAGCGTGAGGGTTTGGAACCTTATCCCAAGTAAGAAGAAGATTTGCTTGAGTTTTAAGTAGGTGGAAACACCATGACCATTGGATTTTTGAGATGAGCGTTCAGAATTAGCATAAAAGTAGAGTTGGGGTCTGGAAAATGATGACAAAGAGAGCTGGTAGGAGAGACTTCTGGTGACATCGGCAAGAGACGATGATGGATATTTATAAAAAAATATTTGATCTTAGATGATTCGCTTCCCTTTATCATCCCAAATTATTCGTTGGATAGATCACGCTAATGGTGAAACAGACAGTTTCTGCTAGGAAGAAGGTAGCGCTTCTGGACTGAGGGTTTGGTGCTGGAAGCTGGTAAAGAACATGTCACTGCAGGTTGGGGGAGAGTGATCGGCCATGCAAAAGTCCTTGAGAAGCAAAAGATAAACCGCTGTACAAATTGGATCATTACTTGGGGAAAAAAGGTGCAAGGAAAGATTAGTCTATGATTTTAAATATGCTAACTAGAGAAAGACATAATTTTCTCTACTTTTGTTTAAACTAGTCATTATTATTTCCATGTAAGTACAGCTCAAACAAACGTGGATAACGCTGATACAGAAGAGACTTCTGCTGTAGGCAAACGAAGCCACCGCCACCACCAGCATGTGAATGCATGCTCGAGGATGGGGGGGTGGGGATACATTTTGAACCTTTCAAGTGACATTCCTTCTGGTACGATACACCGTGATATACTGAATAGTCCACGTCGAGGTGTATATTCTATATGCATTTATTAAATTATCAGCAGCGCATTCATTAAAAGGAATCTTTTCCTAAAGCTTCAAGTATTTTTAGTATTTTGCATAACAATATAGTAAATTCAAGTAAGTATAAATTGCACATATCGCAACACGGGCGAGCTATGCACTGCATTATATAGACCGACTTACACGTGACTTTGTGATATTTCAACAAAAGACATCATGTCCATTAAAGTCAAAATTATGAAATGAGGAAGTGATTTCATGTTGACTAGATGGGTCTAGATTTCGATTCTTGCGCGGGTAGCATCTCAAGGACGTGCAATTTCTTCGCCCTGCCTCTCCCCCGTCGGCAGGCAGGCGGTCGTCTTCCTGATAGCTCCTTTCATGGTCAGCTGTGAATACGGTCATGTTGAGCCTAGCACGGCCCCTGAGCATGTGCTGGTTCATTGGTTAGTTGCTTTATTTCACTGGCGCGTGGAGCATGATGATGTTAGCATGTTATCATTTAACATCAAAAATGCATTCTCTACTTCTAAGGGAGGCGATATGCTATTTTTTAGATGAGAAGAGACTCCTCTAGTCCACCTTCACTCCAAAATGGTAATGAATACATTCAAATGTTTTACAATTATGAACGAAAAGAACAGTGTAAATACTGATTTATACTACAAATACTGAAATACGACAAATATAGGAAACTGTTGGGGTGTTGAAGATCTAGAAAGATGAACGAATAAAGAAAAATTTCTTTACACAGTGGTTAGAAAATGTATAGAATTTAGCATATGTACAGACTCTCACAGGAGTCATTAAAGCTGCATTATGCAAGTAGATTTAAGTGGACTGTCAAAGACTGCCTGGACGGGGAACTGTGACGACACGTTCTAGACCTTTTAGGCTCAAGCCAAGTCAGGGCTTCCGGGGTTTAAGATAGTTGCAGGTCATCAATTACACCAGTCGTGATGGGGGACGGGAGTCCGTGCTACACAGTCCACGCTGGAACTCAAGGCACGTATTATCCTCTCTCGGAGGGTGTGTGCTCTCCCTTCGAATCTGTTAGAGAGTCAGAGGATGAGATATAATGATGGACTGAGTGTCAGGAGGGAGCTGGGTGACTCAGAAAACAATGAAGAGACAACTGTGAACGACCCTCTGACGAATGACATGTATGAAATCGAAGAAGACAGAATTTTGGAATTTTATGCTTTAAAGCTGACATTTAGATCTAGGACTTGTTAAGAACTATTTTTGTATATGGAGCAAAGTGCTGACGGAGGATTTTGTCGGGAGCT
>NW_011889039.1:541900-544303 GCF_000151845.1 Pteropus vampyrus | reverse complement strand
TAGTTTCCAAATATTTGAGATTTTCTAGAACTCTACTATGGATTTCTACCTGAATCAATCGTGGTAAGAGAAAATACTTTGCATGAATTGAATTATTTTATATTTATTGAGACTTGTTTTATCACTCCAAGTGTGCTCTGGTTTGCTAAATATTTCCCATGCTTTGGGAAAAAATGTGTATTCTCCTCTTGCTGGTACGGTGTTCTAGAAATGTCACTCAGGTAACGTTAATAGATCGTGTTTAAATATCATGTATCCTTATGATTTTCTCTCTACTTGTTCTATCGATTATTGAGAGATGGGTTTTAAAATCTTTTAATATAATTATTGATTTGCATAATTCTCCTTATAGCACTGTTATTTTTTGCTTCGTATCTGTTATTAGGTTCATAAAACTTAAAGATCGTTAGGTCCTCTTGATAAATAAACTACTTTATAACTATGGAATAATTTCCCTTATACATGGTAAAATGATTTTTTCTGATACACACTCTGTATGATATACACTTCATTTTTGACTAGTGTTAGCACAACATATATTTTTACATTATTTTATTTTTTAGTCTATTTGTGTCTTTCCATTGAAGTATACTTATTGTAGACAGAGTAGAGTTTGGTATTTTTCTCTACATCTTTTTTTTTAATTTGACAATCTCGGCCTTTTCATTTGGGTGTTTGGATCATTCACACTTAAAGCAATCTTTGGGTTTATAAATATCGTCTTGTTATTGCTTTGTAATTATTCTTTCTATTTTCTTTCTGTCTCTTTTATTACCTTTTTCTGACTTCATTTGAAATCATTGATTTCTATGATTCTATTTTGTCTTTTCTTTGGCTTATTAGCTATAATTTTTTGTTCTTCTTACTTAGAGTCAATAACATATATATTTTAAAGTATCACAGCCTCGCTTTACTTGATATTATATCACTTCGTTAACAGTATAAGAATCTTATAATCATAGAATCTCATTTCTCAGCATCTCCCAAACATTGTGCTATTGTTGTCAAATATTTAAGGTTTCCTTATATAATAAAAAACTGTGGTTGTTTTTATATAAACAATCTATTGGTTTTTAAAGAGATTTAAATAATGATAAAAAAACTTACCATTTAGTTTCTATTTCCAGTGCTTTTAGTTCTGTTGTATGTAATCACATTTTTTTTTCCAGTATCATTTTCCTCTGAAAGACTTGCTCTAACATTGTTTATAGTGTAGATCTGCGATAATCAATTATTTCAGTTTTTGTGTGTATCATTTTTTTATTTCTCCTGTTATTTTGAATGATATTTTGTTTAGATGTTTTATATTTACATTTTTTCTTTCAGCAATTTAAAGATGTTAAATGATTTTTAATAATAAATGTGTCATCATCTTTATCTTTGTTTCTCCGTATATAACGTGTTTTTGTTTTTTTGTTTTTTGTTTTTGTTTATAAGATGGTTTTGTAATTAGCTTACATGAGTAATATGATAATGATGGTCATATGGTTTTTTTTTTCATGTTTCTTATGCTGAGAATTTGTTGAGTTTCTTGGATATGTTTGTTGGTGACATTTGATGTTATTTCATGTTATTTCTTCATTTTTCCTTTCTTCTCTCCCATTCTGCAGTGTCTAAGTTTATGTATATTGATCCATTTCAAGTTTCCTCCTTACCATTGATGATCTATTTTTCAAAATTATTCCTGCTTTCATATTATATAGTTTATTTCACTATGCCTTCAAGTTTACAAAGGCCTTCTTCGTCGAGATCTAAACAGAAATCAATCCCATCTACTGAATTTTTCTTCTCATACATAGATTTTCCATCTTTCAAAGTTCGGTTTGGATCTTCTTTATAACTTCTCTGTCTCGCATTAACTTTTTGAACGTACAAAGTACATTTTAAGAACTTTTAAAACGTCTTTGTCTGCTAATTCTGGCATCTGTGTAGTTTCCGGTTGCTTTTGGTTGAATGACTTTTGTCTTCATCATGCATCACGCTGTCTGCTTCTTTGCATGCCTAGTAATGTTTGATTAAATCATGACGTTGTGAGTTTTATGTTATTGGTTGTTCTATATTCTTATATTCCTATAAATATTTTCGATCTTTTTTCCCCATGGACACTATTATGCTATTTGGACGCATAATAGTGTCCTCTCTGGTCTTGCTTTTGAAGTTCGTTAGGTGGGATGAGAACAGGATTCAGTCTATGACTTAGGTGACACTTTCCTGAGAAGCTACTCAGTGCTCACGGGTCATGGGTTTTCCCGGTGTTTGGCTGAAACAGGCATTCTTCCAGGACCTGGGTGAGCGGCCTGCACTGCCACCGCCCATCATTTCTGGTGGTTCTTTCTCAGCTTTGGCAGTTTCTTCAGTCCTGTGCTCTGATCAGCGCTCAGCAGCCTGCTCTGAAGGTCGTTA
>NW_011889039.1:538604-541850 GCF_000151845.1 Pteropus vampyrus | reverse complement strand
TAAGATGGTTTTGTAATTAGCTTATATGAGTAATATGATAATGATGGTCATATGGTTTTTTTTTTCATGTTTCTTATGCTGAGAATTTGTTGAGTTTCTTGGATATGTTTGTTGGTGACATTTGATGTTATTTCATGTTATTTCTTCATTTTTTTCTTTCTTCTCTCCCCTTCCAGTGTCTAAGTTTATGTATATTGATCCATTTCAAGTTTCCTCCTTACCATTGATGATCTATTTTTCAAAATTATTCCTGCTTTCATATTATATAGTTTATTTCACTATGCCTTCAAGTTTACGAAGGCCTTCTTCGTCGAGATCTAAACAGAAATCAATCCCATCTACTGAATTTTTCTTCTCATACATAGATTTTCCATCTTTCAAAGTTCGGTTTGGATCTTCTTCATAACTTCTCTGTCTCGCATTAACTTTTTGAACGTACAAAGTACATTTTAAGAACTTTTAAAACGTCTTTGTCTGCTAATTCTGGCATCTGTGTAGTTTCCGGTTGCTTTTGGTTGAATGACTTTTGTCTTCATCATGCATCACGCTGTCTGCTTCTTTGCATGCCTAGTAATATTTGATTAAATCATGACGTTGTGAGTTTTATGTTATTGGTTGTTCTATATTCTTATATTCCTATAAATATTTTCGATCTTTTTTCCCCATGGACACTATTATGCTATTTGGACGCATAATAGTGTCCTCTCTGGTCTTGCTTTTGAAGTTCGTTAGGTGGGATGAGAACAGGATTCAGTCTATGACTTAGGTGACACTTTCCTGAGAAGCTACTCAGTGCTCACGGGTCATGGGTTTTCCCGGTGTTTGGCTGAAACAGGCATTCTTCCAGGACCTGGGTGAGCGGCCTGCACTGCCACCGCCCATCATTTCTGGTGGTTCTTTCTCAGCTTTGGCAGTTTCTTCAGTCCTGTGCTCTGATCAGCGCTCAGCAGCCTGCTCTGAAGGTCGTTACGGAGGGCCCCGGAGAACTATCTCTATGTAGTTCTCTCCCCGGGTGCCCTGTTCCGCACTGCCACGGCCACCCTTAACCACCCTGATGCTCGACTGCATATCTTTAAGGAGTGGAGTCCACTAACGCCGCCGGGAATGACCTCCCTGCCTTCTGGATTCCGGCCTGGACACTCTCTCAAGGCAATAAGCCACGACCATACAGGGCTGGCCAGGATTTTCTCCCGTGTCTCAGGCACCTTCATTGCCTGAAGTTCAGTGTCTTAAACACCGTTATATTATACAATTTGTCAGTTTTCAGCTGTTTCAGTCAGAAAGGTTAATCTGGTTCCCATTACTCCATCTTGATTTGCAGTAGAATTCCCTAGAGCACTCACCAGAATCCTGGCTTTACGTTTGGCTTTTTGAGCTCAATTGGGAAGTGCTATAAATAACAGCTAAATTATGTATTTATCTATCATATGATCTGGTCTGTATGCTATATAATAGATATGTTATCTAATGTATTCTAAAGGTGGGACATTTAAAATTCCTACAAGTCATTGAAAATTTCAAACAGCTATTTTTCTCCTCCAGTGACCAGTAGAAATAAGGATTTCTTGTACTTTTTGTCTATTGTATCAAACTCAATACTCTACTGGATCGAGTACAGTGAAGCCACACACTTGTTTTTTATTATTATTATGACATCTACCATGTTACTTTACAAGATTTCATTTGGTACCCACTGACTGATACTTCTTTCTAATGATTTTCCTAGCCAGAGCTTACAAAAATAAATAAATAAATAAAAAATTCTTCCAAGTTCTATATTTTCCTTTGTCCCAAATACAGACACATTGTAAATATATGTAAAATATATGTTTTCATAGCTACCGGTTTTTATATCGACCTACAAGTTGATTTAAAACAAGGAACTACTCTAGAGAATCAAATTCTATGCAAACTGAGCATTTCCTGCCTATAACATGTAGTGTTTAGATGGTGTGGTTTGTGATCCATTTAATTAACATCTTTAATTAAAAAAAAATAAATTAGAGATAAGTGGCGAGCCGGGGCCGCAAGGTTCCCAGCCGGAGGCCCCTGTCGCTCGCTAAGTCGCTGGGAGTGTGTCCTGCTCCGCCGCATCGCCGGCTGTGTGGAACTTTTAATGGTGCCGTCTTATGCAGAGGGTGTGCTGTACAAGTAAAACAAATAAAAACGGGGACGTGTACACTTTGTCCCTTTGAAAGGTCGCATGCAGTGGCACATGGGCATGGCGGTGACTAAGCACCGGAATGATTTAGTGCACCATCCATTATTCCTGCCTGTCGTTTAAACAGGCCATCTATATGCATGGCAGGACCCGGCGTGCAAGGAGGAGGTGGGCGCCGTGATTTATGGGCGAGGGCAAACACCTGTGGGTTAAGCAGCTCAGAAATTAGCCACAAGTAGCATATTAGTGCAGCTAATCAGGCACAGTTCAGTGTTTCGGGTTCTTGATTTGCCCATAAATAAGCTTCTATGTGGCCGCCCCAAGGCCTCCTGGTGATTGACTGCCTTGACCTACAGTAAAACACACAGATCAAGTGGCACAGCGGCCCTGCAGGTGTACGCTGCGACCCTCCCAGTCTAAACTTGTACGTTCGTGGGCGGAAGGCCTGTGAGTTTTGAGAATCGTGTTAAGGAGGCTTATCGGAGAATTAACAATCAATTTACTTTTCATTCCTCTACTCTTGTTGGTATGTTGACAGCTTGTAGACTCAGCTGCCCTGTGACCAGTCACAAGCCATAAAATATTTTCTCAGTGTCTGTTGCAGAGAGTGAAGGGATTCTTATAGTGGGGTGCATAGGGGTTCATGTGGCCATTTTTAGTAAGATTCAAATTCTCGGTATTATTATTATTTTTAATATTCTTTTTTTACATGGCGGGGGGCGGGCTTTTTCACTAGCTGGTGTGTGTTGGTTATATATGAGAAGATACTCTCGAATCATCTCTCATTTTTAGTGGCTGAACTGGACTAGTTTATGCTTGAAAAGAAAAGCAACATAAGCCAACAATAACGGAACTGGAAGAAATCCTACTGCAGCCAGTCTGTTAAAAATGTATCACGCGTTATTTACCAGATATTGCCTTTTTTTAATTAATCTTAGAAAACAGAGAAGGGGATTAATAAAAACCAAACATTCAAGACCCTGGGGCAAATAATCACTATACTTTTGTGAAGAGGTTAATGTTCATTTTAATTATAAAGACCAGATAACCGATCGTGAAAACTCAGGTAAGTAAAATGTCACAGG
>NW_011889039.1:536588-537344 GCF_000151845.1 Pteropus vampyrus | reverse complement strand
TCTCCTCTTCACTCCCACGTGCCCCGGCGCAGCCCCTCGGCTCCTGGAAGCAAAGCGCCCCATCACGGGAAGCATCCCTTGGTGGGTAGCCAGCGCCCCCGAGTCGCCACTGGGAGGGAGCTGCTGTGTAGACCACCGGGTCCGCACCCGACCGGCTTGTCAGCTCGCAGGAAGTCTCCGTTCTGACAGCCGCTGACACAAGGGGATGCTGTGTTACTGAAACGTGGCCTCCTCCGTCCTGATCGATGCGACCGCTTTCCAACTGTAACGCCCGCCGAGGTCTGTATCCAAAAAGTGTGCCGAGTCGTCCCAAAGGGACCCAAACGCACGAATACACGAAAAGCTTACAAAAGACGAGTGCCCATCAAATGCGAGCTGCTGCGATGGGCCCCTGCAGAATTCAGTCTCTCCATGATTTACCGGAGAGCATCCCTCATTTCGCTAGTGAAGAAAATAAATGTTCTTCTCAGTGTGACTTTTTAAACCTAACTTTTTGAAAGCGGAAAATATCACAGACGATACCCCTCAGGTCTTTGTGTCCCCGTCTCGTGATTATCATGCTGGGATGAGCAACCAATGGAAGCCCATTTCAGTCGTGTAATATTTTATCTTCTCTGATTTGGGACAACATTCTTTTCTCATCAAAGTCCTTAAAAAAATTTACTCTGCCAGGAATACTGACTCTGAAATTTATTTGAGAGAGAGGGAACAAAAAGCCTCGGGTCTGTTGTAAACTTCACGTATCCTGGGAGATCA
>NW_011889039.1:534256-535978 GCF_000151845.1 Pteropus vampyrus | reverse complement strand
ACGCGGCCTCCTCCGTCCTGATCGATGCGACCGCTTTCCAACTGTAACGCCCGCCGAGGTCCGTATCCAAAAAATGTGCCGAGTCGTCCCAGAGGGACTCAAATGCACGAATACACGAAAAGCTTACAAAGGACGAGTGCCCAGGAAATGCAAGCTGCTGCGATGGGCCCCTGCAGAATTCAGTCTCTCCATGATTTACCGGAGAGCATCCCTCATTTCGCTAGTGAAGAAAATAAATGTTCTTCGCAGCGTGACTTTTTAAACCTAACTTTTTGAAAGCGGAAAATATCACAGACGATGCCCCTCAGGTCTTTGTGCCCCCGTCTCGTGATTATCATGCTGGGATGAGCAACCAATGGAAGCCCGATTCAGTCGTGTAATATTTTATCTTCTCTGATTTGGGACAACATTCTTTTCTCATCAAAGTCATTAAAAAAATCTACTCTGCCAGGAATACTGACTCTGAAATTTATTTGAGAGAGAGGGAACAAAAAGCCTCGGGTCTGTTGTAAACTTCACGTATCCTGGGAGATCAACTTTAGCTCACAGTAGTTTCAATTAATTCCTAATTACTTTTGTGCTGTCTTTACAGAAGAGGGGGCGCATGAGGAGCAGGGAATCATTATTCGAAGCGCTGTTTCTTTCACGGAGTTGAAAGAAGGTTGTGTCTATTATGAAATACAGTAATGAGAGTGATCATTAGTAATTCTTTACATCTGTGTTTATCTACCTCCGAGGAGCTTGGCGCTGACGCATTCTCCAGATACATAAAGAAAAAAAAAAAATCAAGGAGAAGATTTCACCTCTTTCCATGGGCACGCCTTATTGAAAACATTTAGCAACATATTATGATTTCGCATAACTCAGATAATCCCAGCTGGTAAAGGTACCTACTGTTTTTTGACTCTGAAAAGAGTCTGCAGGACACACCAGCATATCGCTTGTAAAGAATCAGATACTTTCAGATAAGGCAGCGACTAGCTCTCAAGAAATGGAGCGTTTTCAAGATTTCAGTTAAAAGATGAATAAGGGCTGAGGCTCTAGTGTATAATTTAGGTCTTACAGCTGATAATTCTGTATCGTATAAATAAAATTTTCTAAGAAAGTAGAGTTTACATGTTCTTATCAAAAAAAAAAGATAAATGTGTGAGTTGCTCGGCGTGTTAATTTCATCGATGGAGTGAATTCTGTCACAATGTACGTGCAGATCAAATCGTCGCCGTGAACACTTTAAACATCTTATAATTTGATTTATCCATCGTATGTTACCACGTAGAAAAGCAGAGAAGACAGGCGGGTTTGCCAAGCCAGTGCCAGGCTCGCGCACAGCTCCACTGCTCCTCAGACGAGTCCTCGAAGTCGCAGAGGACGTGCCTGCCTGGCCGCGCTTGTCCCTCAGGGGAGCGCGAATCCAACTCCACCTTTGCTTCGAGGTAGGAAAAGTTCCTTCTTGGCACTCCTGTTGGAAGCCACTCGAAGCGAAGGGCTAGAGGCTGTGACCTAGAGGCTGTGACAAGGACTGGCTGGCTTTTGGTAGGACTGCAGCGTGACAGGAGACGCTACCACAGGCCAGCGCTGGACGATCGACATGTGCCTTCATGGTCCTGTGCTATGACCCGTGCCGGTGTGATCCTGGAGTCGGGCGCGCATGCCTGTACTTCCCCCCACGGGGTTGCCGACTATTGGACAGTGTTAAGAGCTGGCCTTGGACACTGAGCTCTG
>NW_011889039.1:514431-533001 GCF_000151845.1 Pteropus vampyrus | reverse complement strand
TGATCCTGGAGTCGGGCGCGCATGCCTGTACTTCCCCCCACGGGGTTGCCGACTATTGGACAGTGTTAAGAGCTGGCCTTGGACACTGAGCTCTGAGGTAGAGCTGTGTCCTTCTCCATCCTGTGCTTTATTTATTTTTAATTTAATTAATTTATTGATTAATTAATTTATTTTTAGACGAGGCAACCCTTGGTTGACCTCACAGATTGCAAGGACCTTGTCAGTTTACAATCCCTTATTTTTTTATTTTTTATGCCTACAGCACCTGTTCTTCCTAGGTGGTCTCCCATCCAGGTACTAACCAGGCCCGACCCTGCTTAGCTTCCGAGATCAGATGGGATCGTGCTTGCTCAGGGCGGCGTGGCCGTGGACCTGTCCTGTGTTTTAAAATATGCTTCACACATTTACCGGGCTACATGCTTCTCCTATGAGGGTGTTTTTGTCACTAATATTCACACATTTTGGGTTCCTGTTATCTCTCAAAATATCTAATTTTCTATTTATTTTACCATTAACTGAAGGTTCTTAATCATTAGTCGTAAAATGTTTTATTTCTATTCGTAGCGATAAACAGCTTCGTTTTTGAAATCCAGAACGCTTTTTATCATCTGTTCCAGTCGTTTGTAGAGTCATATATCAAGCGATAATTTCCTCTATTTTTATCAGCAAAGATGAGGCTTTATGAATGTAGAATAAGGCTTTTCATAATAAGGAAGCATAAAAAGGACTCCAGGGAACAGGATTCTCATATATTTTATTCTATTTAAGCATTTTTTTAAAAATTCAAATGACCGGTTTTGCCCTTTCTGCGTACAACTCGCTTATTAGAAGCTATTAGGGCAAGAATTGCATCTCTCTTAGTCACCGCTGTCGTCTCTGGTGCCAGGCATAGTGGAGCAGGTACAGAATCCGTATTTTCTGTGAGGATGGATGAAAGCGTTTGTTTGAGGCAGCGGGGACCAGGAAAACGCTGATTAGGAGTCAAAAGAACCACGCCAGCAAACACGTCTTTTTCCGTCAAATGCTTGGGACACGATGAACTAGTCCTTTGACCGTATTCAATGTCGTGGATATCGTGACACAAAGACGATCTGGTCCACAAATCCACCCCTTGGCGTTTCAGAAAACCGAAGCTTGGAAAGACCGCTGTGCTAGTGTCACCGGGCATTGGCGTAAGGACCAGCTCTTCACCGCGCAGGTTCAAGAGAGCAGAGCGCTGGGCCGCGGAGAGAAGCTCGTCAGCAACGCAGCCGTGGGGTCGCGCTCCGGCTCTGTGAACGTGAGCGGGTTGGCTTTCTAAGTCCCTATGACTCAGCCGCAAGCAACGTCAGCCCTACAAGGTCGCAGGGAGAGGTGAGTAAGGCGGGGCCGGCACAGCGCTTGGGATGTGCGGTCGCTCAGACCCCATTTCCTCCACATGCCTGTCACTTCTTTCCTTGGTCCTCACGTCCGCCTGTGATAGACCCACCTGCTTGGCAAAGATGGCGATTGTTGTGGGAGGCGGTCCTCGGTCTTGAGAACTTCTCTAATTTTAGTCGATAATTTGACATAAACTATTATAACCATTTTATAATGCAATTTTTTTAAAAAGCCAAACCTATTGTTGACCCTGTTTACGATAGGTGTCAACTAAATGGCTGTCAGTGATCTCACCTCTTTGTCGTCCCTTCTGCCTTAAAGATGATGATCTTAGTGATTCACTTCTTATGAACAGATCTAACAGAAGGAAAGGGATGTCACTTTGGAGATCAGGGCACAAAAAGACTACGGATTCCATCTTGAGTGCTCTCCAGAACTTTGTCTTGTGTCACCAGTTGTCATGAGGACACACAGGCCCCTGCGGAGAGGCTGGAGAGTAGATTATCCTGTCCCAGTGGAGCCTTGAGATGACCTCGGCCCCGGACGACAACTCGACAGTGTCTTCAGGTGAAGCCCTGAGCAAAGAACCTAAACGAGCTACACGCAGTGTCCAGACTCCTGATAAGGAACTGTAAGGTAATAGATTTTTGCTGTTTTGTGGACCCCACGTATTGGGGTGATGGGTGCACGACACTGGGTAACTAATACGGCCTTCCACAGCAAGCTACATGCCTTTGCATTAGAAAACCATTTTCCTCAGTAGGTTGTTCTCGGTTATTTTTTCACGTTAGAATTAAAGCTAGATTTCAATATATACTATGCCGACATGACAAGATTAAAAATATCCACTTTCAAGAGCTGCAGTCTTAGTAGATGGATCATGTAAAAGAAACGGCTTATGCCATGAACTTAGCTTGATCAAGCTGATATCTTGGTTTATAAAATGGTAACTAAGTTAAGATGATTAGGATATTTTAAAGCCTCATCATTGCATTTAATGATAACATCATTCCTTCATTATTTTGACAGATATCTGTTTAATATTCCACTGGGTACGATGTGCTGCAGCCATAGAGATCATTAAGATCCAGAATCTGCTCTTGAAGTGATCAAAGTTTACCCTTTTACTTTTCTATTTTGACCTGTCCCAAGCGATCGTGAAAACTCTTCCAACAAGAATGGCGGGAAATCAAGGTTTCGATTAACACCTTGAATTATGAGGCTTCCTAGATTAAACAATGGGAACAGCCAGTGACAAAACACCTTATTTAAAAGAATAATTTTCTTTGGGCCACAGGAGGTTTCTATCTCAGGTAGAGACAACTCAAAACGGCTCCGTGAAATCAAGACCTGGCTGAAAAGAAAAAAAAAAAAAAAAAGAAAAGAAAAAAGAAAAAAATAATAATTTATCGTGAGAACCCTGAACTGATATCTGATGATTCTCGGAACAGCGCTTGAGATGTCAAAGATGATAATCCAGTAACAACATTGAGGAAGTATCTCTAGTCTCACACTTAGCCTCTTGGCAGGAATTTATTAAGACAGAATAAGCTTGTGACTTTTCAATTCCGAGTACAATTTGTTTCTCTAATACATCCGCGAGAGTAATGTGTGATGAAATTTTTCCTTCCAAGCCCCTCCAGTGCGGATGATGATACGCTGTAATAGGTTCTCACAGGCCATATCCCGGCAATATAAAACACGGCGCATTACATCTGTGGCCCAGCGCCAGTGCCTTAAATGTACATCAGAAATGCATTACATCTTCTGATTGCTATTCTGTTTGTACAGCTTGTTGGTCCAGATTTTCTTCTGTAATGTACTCTGCTGATTACCTTGAATTATCGGTATATCCTTGGTAGATCAAGCACACCTTGTTCAGAAAAACCAGTCGTCCGGACGGACGTGGCTTGAGCCCTGCCGAGTGAGGGAAGACAACAGAAGTGTTTCTTGGAAGTGAAAACAGGTAACCGTGTGCTTACTTAAAATCACGTCTCTAAGGCGTGCTTCATTCCAGGTAGACTTCCCGTCAGCACGAGCCTCCCCTAATGCTCTCAACATTCCCCGGATCTGACGGGCTGCGGGCGACGCACACGGATGCCGATCTCTCCTGAGAGGAGGGGAAGGAGAAGGGGGTGTCTGGGCTGGTCTGGGCCCCACGCAGGAAGAAAATCCCTTTGTCTCTTTTTGCTCGACTTAAAGGGTGTACACGTACATTTTAATATACACAACGCCAAGAATACAGTTGGAAGTGCTTTTTAGACTCTAGATGGGCTGTGTTAGCAATTGCTAACATTTCTGAAGCGTGGAAATTTAGATAATTATTTTCCCGTTGACCATCTCTGCTCCCGTCAGGAAATGCACATGAAAGTGTGTAGTGGAACCGTCAGTGTACGCAAATAAAACAGCATCCGAATCCGTGGGGCGTTTTAATACTACTGTCAAGGAGTGTGCGTGCGTGTGTGTGCGTGTGTGCATGCGTGTGTGTGTGCGTGCGTGCGTGTGCATGTGTGCGTGTGTGTGTTCAATGTACAAGCAACCACCACACCACATCCTTTAGGCTGGTTTTTGAATAGTGAAAATAGATTGATAAGCTATAATTACAACTTTTGTTCCTTTTCACTGATGATGAGTGCGATAGATTTGTAAAGTTTAGAGAGGTACTCAGTGGCCAGGACAAAAAATAAGGTAAAGCTAACAAACCAAGAAGTTGATCGAAAATATTTATTACCATTTTTGTATGACTTTTAGGAGCCAAAAAAAAACAAACAAAACAAATAAACGACAACAACAAAATGAAGGTATTGATCCTCATATAACCAGGTAAATGGAATTTTAGATTTTTTAAATACTGTTGTCATCTATTACTGTCATCCTAACACCGAAAGTTTTAAAGACTAAGGATCTGCAAACATTGCTATGATTCTCTGATGTTCCTGGCTGAGCTGGATGCGGGGGCCGACCAGGGACTCGGTCCTCGCAAAACCAGAAAGCACGCGGGAAATAGCAAACAAGCAAATCCACGAAGAGATGTCGCGTGTGCTAGAGAGAAAACGGGGGACCTGAGCTCATGGGGAGGGTCAGGGTCAGCCCTGCCTCGAAGATGAGGACAAGGGCAAGGACGTGATAGCGAAGGGTCACCCAAGGCGCTGTGGGTGAGGGCGGGGGAGGGGAACCGAGAAGGTCTCCTGGGGGACACCGTTGTCATCTCTAAATCCAGGGCCGGAGACCGAAGATCCGCAGTCTTTCAAACGTACTCTCTTATTTTTTTGTGTAACTTGTGTTCATATTCTGCACGGAAAAAGAACTCTTTAATTCACTGGTTTATTAGGGGGATGTAAAATAACATGATAAATATGATGAAAAAACACCGAAATCACTTCTGGGGATGATAAGCACAAAAATGAACCTGTCTCTAATGTGCGACTCGGTCGCAGAGTCAGGCTTCCTCCAAGTTTGCAGATAAGAAAGACGGCAGTGTGGCAGAGTCGGGTGTCAAGGAGTCAGTCTTTGATTGATGAGGCAGGGGTCCGTCAGGAGAGGTGTTCAGTCTAATGGAAAACCGTAATTTGTTAATGACGGATCCATGTTCGTGAGTTCGACCAACCAAATACAGAGCGAACAGAGATTTTAGTGTGTTGTAGTTGTATAAACAGGGCTTCGGACTAATCTAAAATTCTTTCAGAAAAATGTAACAGAAAAATGCCTTATCTAAGTGTAAATATCAGAGTATGTTGAAATTTAGTATTATGAAATGTTTTCCTAAATGGGAGTATTGTTTTATAATTAATTTTTTCTACAACTTTTATTCTATAAATAATATCACTAATAGTACTAATCAGTACTATTCAAGAGTCTGTGTTTGGGAGGTCGTTGTTTCCAGGTTTGAGCTAATCAGACTAGGAAAGCTAAACCGAGTCTCGTCCTTGGGCACTGCAGCCCAGAATGAGGGAATAAATTAAGAAGATGCTGTGTTTCACGCAATACTGTCGCAACCTCAAAAACTTCAGTTCGGCTGCGTGAAAATAAAACGTCCTAATTGTCAATATTTATACCTCCATAGCCAGTCCATTTCATTTCAGCCTCGACACTAATTATGGCAGGTAGCTGTGCCCTTGTTTATAATTGGAGAAAACACGTTCCTCCTGACTTGATAAGAAACTGTTTAATTTGAATACTGTGTTTTAATGACTGCTACATACAAATAGATTCTTATGAACCGCAAATGCAATATTCCCAATGCAGCCTGTAGATCCTTTCTGTTTCCTTAATAATGTTTGGTAAAATTGCCTGGTTTTAACAATTTCTTTGGACAGACTCTATTAAAGTGATTTTTTATTTAACCAGGAGTTCTATATTCATCGTTCGTCATAATTAGAAACAGTTTCATCTCTAAATGGAAATAAACTCTGATAGAACCAAACCGTTAAACACTAATATAATTAAATGGAAAAAAGATAACCAATGGTGTTATTATTTCACTGTTTTTAGGAAAGAAACACAGAACCATATTAAATATAAATCCGTAGCTATATTTTTGGATAGGACAGAAAAATCAAGGATAAAGTCTTCTTTATTAAATTAGAATAGTGTGAAAAATCAGATGCGCATGTCAATAAGTTATTGTAACTGTGATCACAGATTATGAAATCGAGTTATCACGTGTGCATGTGTATATGAGAGTGTATGGGAGAGAGCGAAGTGGGCCTGGATTGTATCTACTGAATTAAATTGATCTTATCTTGAAAAAATCTCTCTCTGCTGGAATCTTTCGATGATAATCTATTTTTTAAAGTAATTAAACATCTAGAGAGTGAGGCTAACCCAGTCGTAACCCATGGGTAAGCACATTTCAGCATTAGCCAGCGGTAGACCAGAAAGCACTAGGTCCCCGCTGGCTTCTCATTCTGCCCGAGGAGGGGCAGAGAGAGAGCCAGACAGTGCCAAGGGCTTGATCTGGACTTTCTAGGACTGGCTAACAGGAGTGGCATGGAGTAACGATTCTGGAGAGCATGCAGATCTCTCAGGTGTAAGGAGCCACTTGCGCCTGGCATTTCCATGCATTTTTGATATGGGTTTTTTTTTGTAACGGGTTTAGAAGGCAAAGGTCTCTCTTCATTTCACTTTCTGTAACTGAAAACCAAACGCTCTGTGAAAAGCTGCATCTGCAGAGAGCATTTCTTTTTCATTCAGCATATATATTTAATGCCTGTTTTCTTGAAACTATGAAAGACGTCATCCAAAGCAAACGAACATCAATGCTAGAGGCGAAGGCAAGCGTTCAGCAGTCCCATCTCCTCGGCCCCTTTGATTCAAGGTCCCTCGAAACGGGGCCTGGGGCACTAGTTTAGTGGCGTTTGCACAGACAATGACTCCCATTTAAAGGCCGCCCGGCTGACTGTTAGCCACTGCCTGGTCGAGAAGGGTCTTTGACACGGTGGGTGAGCAGGGCACGATTTTCCCGTGTTGGCTCAGAGGAACCGAGCTAAAAAATATTAGAAACACATTTGTTCAAAACTGTGGTTAAGGGCATTTTTATGATTTATTTACTATAATCTGTTTTTTTATATATTTATTATTTTTGGTAATGGGACATTATAGCAAACTTTTCAAAAACATTGTTAATAAATGTTTGATCGATGTGCTAAGTATTAAGATTATATACGGTGGGATTTTAAAAAGTTCCTTAGTGTCTTCTTTAGATAGTGGTTTTTTTGGTAATTCTAATATTAATAGGAAATAAATAAATAAGAATAATAAAAGAGGAGCAGAGGGAGGAGGAAGAAAAATGTGTACGCTGGAAAATTCCAAGGTCTTTTGAGATTGAAACTAAATCGTTAAATTTTATTGTTGTGGTTCCCGGCCATGCCGACTTGGACAAGATGTTTCCTAACTTCAGATTCATCACCTTTGAAAATGGAGGGAGGAAAAAACAACTTTCCTTCCCTCCTCACAGGCTATTGGCCTATAACAAAGTGCTTGGAAAAGCTTAAAAGATGATTTAGATACAGACATTTGGTAATCTGTGTAATCTCAAGGGAATGAAGATTCTAAACATAAAGAATATAAAAAATAATGACCAGACACTAACAAACAAAAGCACAGGGCAGCAAAGTGAAGGATGTGAAAAAATAAACAAGGATATAACACGGTTTTTACTCCATTATTTCTGAAATAAAAATGCGAACAGTAAGAAAACGTTTACGAGGCTTTCACTTGGAGTGGCGTAGGTGGCTGGAGGAGGCGTGCACAGGGGGGTGACATATAATTCACCTTTTGCAAAGATCGCTGTGACATCAGTGACACGGAGGTCGCCCAGGGCCATCTCGGTGGGGCCGCGGGGCCGCTGCTCAGGCCAGTGAGCCCCGGTCCGGGGCGGATAGGACGGTCCCCTCCCGGGCCCGCCTTCTCCCGGCTGCGGGGGGCGCGTTCTCCACGCCCACGTCCAGCCCGCTGACCCCGACCCCAGGGACACGCGAGCTTGGTCGCTGCGGAGTCACGTGACGCCGCCGACGTCCTGTAGTTCGAAACTCGAAAACAGCGTTCGAATGCAATAAAAACCGAAAACTCACGGTTTCGGTTGAGCAGCTGGGCAGCGGCCATTAAGTAAGCATCTCTCTGAGGCTGAAAGTGTCCATGTCACACAACCAAGTCGCCGGCAGAGGCCGCGCGCTGGGACTGACTGCTGACCAGGCCGCAAGAATAAACGGAAGAAAACAGATTTAAAAGAAGCTGAGACTTTAATGGTCTGGAAAAGACAAGCGAGTCTTTCTAGATCTTAAACAGTTGGAAAAATGACAAAAAAATAAAAAATAAAAAAACCCATCACCAACAACGAGCGCGTTAGTGACCAAGGCCCGCCCCACGGGGCTTAGCCGTAGACTGAAGACCGGATCTAAAGTGGCCCTGTCCTCAAAACAGGCAGTGTCTGTCAGCTGTGACCATCAAGCTGGGACAGGAGCGTGGGTGTGCTCAAGCAAAGAAATAAAACTGACCGGCCTCTGAGTGATCACAAGCCACTAACGGGTGGCACACTCTGGTACGTGATACTTGTCCTTTCGGAGGATTTCACCCCGATCCTGCATGGAAAATGCTCCGATCCTAGTTTTTTCCCCCTTTTCGTTCCCTTTCACACCTCACTGACTCTCTTTTCCCTCAGAAAATACAAGGATGCTTTTTGATGGACAGAATAGAAGGGCTTTTCAATTCCTTGCCATTTCTTTATTAACCTCTAAATAGAATGTTTTAGAATTCTAGGTTAAAAACAAACAAACAAACAAAAATAACAAAGTATGCTTAGAGAACTTCCAGATTTTCATTAGACAGGGCTTGTTGTGATTGATTAAAGATATATACTTTTGTCATAGTTGGGCCATGTGTACAAATATGGCCTCTTTCCAGTATCTCCTGTCACAGTCCACGTTTAACCTTTCCAGTCTTCCATTTACTTGTTAGAAACATCGGGTAGTGATACTGTCGTATCACCGTGTGAAGAGCAGGTGAGCCGATGCAGGCAGAACACCCGAAGGCACTCAGAAATAGTAGTTGCATCTTCCCCTCTTTCTTGATGCAAAAGGGGGTTATTGAAACATACTCGGCATACAACAAATGGCACACACTTGCAGGGTGCGATTTGCTGAGTTCCGGCATATGTTCGCCACTGTGAAATGTCACAGTCAAGAACGCGGACATTTATGTCATTAAAACAGTCCTCATGCCTCTCCCTCACCTCTCTCTCTCTCCTTTTCGTCCCACACCCTCCTTCTGCCCCTAGGAAACCACTGATTTTCTGTCATTTTAGATGAATTTGCATTTGCTAGAGTTTAAGATGGATGGGATCAAAGTGTATACACATATTTCTCTACTTTCTTTCAATAAGCATTTATCTGAGCTCCATTGACTCTGTAAGGTGTATTCGAGATGCACTATTTTTTAGCGCTAAGTAACGTTTCATTATAAGGATATACTAGAGTTAGTGAAGTCATTCTTCTGTTGATGGACGTTTGAGTCGTTTCAAGTTTTTGGCTCTTAAGGGAAAGCTGCTGTGAACATCCGCGTTAAGGTGACTGTGTGGATGCATGCTATTTTTGTCTTAAGCGCATACCTACAAGAGGAAGTTCTTATTCATAGGTTGGATGCATGTTTAACTTTTTAGCAAACAAGTCGTTTTCCAGAGTCAATGTACATTTCATTTCCGCCAGCAGTGAATGAGAGTTCCAGTTCTCCCGTACACCCCGCAACCTTAGATTGTGTAGTGTATGTAATGTTAGCCATGAGAGTGTGTGTAATGGTATCCCATTGTGGTTTTAACTTGCATTATCATAATGATTAATGACGTTGAGCATTTTTTCATGTATTTAGTTGTTATTGATATATATATTCTGTGATGAAATCTTCAAATCACCTATCCATGTTCAGTTGGGTTGTTATTTTTTTCCAATGGGAGGTTTGAGACTTCTTCGCCTATTCTGGATACACATGCTTTACAAGATGTGTAATTTGCAAATATTGTTGCCAAGTATGATCCAGTTTGAGTTAGTTTTGTATGGTATGTACTGCATTTAGTTTGTGTGCATTCGTTAAAAGGCTGCACATTACCCATTGAATTACTTTTCACCCCTCTGTTGAATATCAATTAATCATATATTTTGGGGTCCATATATGGATGTTCTCTTCTGTTGTTATATTGATCTCTTTGGCTACTTGAAGCCAGTACCTTATTTTGATGACTGTGTCTTTATAATAAATTTCGATGTTAGTCTTATGCTTTGATTTTTGTTCGCTCCGTGTTTACTAAATCTTTGGTATTTCCATATGAATTTCGGAATCAGTTTGGCAATTTCTACAAAAAATATGCAAAATGTACTGAATGTAGGATTCATATGGGGAGAAGTTTGCATCCGAGAGATATCACATTCTCTCTGTCCTTTAGCCCCCTTTTCTCTGCATTTTTCTGTACAGAGCTCACGCTTAAATCCATAAGTACTCACTGTACATTGCTAATACTGTATGTGTCATCGCCAAGTTGTGACCGTTCATCGCTAGCATCCAGGAATGAAATCGAATTGTGTACGTCGATCTGATATCTTACAAACTCTACTAAACACATTTGTTCATCTAAGTAGTGTTTTTGGAGATTCGATCAGAATTTTTACATAAGTGAGCATGTCGTAAACAAAGACAATGTGACTTCATTCTAAACCGAACGCTTTTTTATTTCTTTATTGTCGTTTCATGTGCCGTGGCCAGAACACGGAGTATAGAGTTGAATGACAGCGATGATCACAGATCCGTGACGATAATGACCATTTTAGATTTATTTGTATATGATTCTATGCTATCTCCTTTGAAGCCAATTAGCTATAAATCTTTGGTTTCTTATTTTGGTGGTTGACGTTAACTCGGGATCATTTGCTAGAAGGTGATCATATGTCACTTCACAAATGGAGTGAGAATCTCGCAACAGCCTGCTTCGTTTCCCTGCTTGGTTTTCCCACTCCTGCCCTTGGCGCTGTTGACATGTTTACCTTCACACGTGATAAACACCGATTTGCATTGTTATCACTTTTGTTGACTCGTGTAATTATTACTTCCAGTGATATCGATTCTTTTGTTTTTATCCATAGATCTATCTGGTTTTATTTCCTTTTGCATCCTTTACACATTTTATTTGGGGGGACTGTAGTGCAAGTCTGTTGGCCATGAATGTGTTCAGCTTTCGTGTATTTAAACACGTTTTCCAGGCCTGCTTTTTTTGGTAAGGAAATCCAGGTTGGTAGGTTATGTAATTCGCTTTGTCTTTATTTTAGTTTTCTATCAGTGATATAGACATGTCGCCCGGCTGTCTTTGCACTTGCCTTCTTTCCAGGGAAGGAACTGTTGCCACCCTCATCTGTGTCCCTGGGTAAGTAGCCTGCCTGTTCTCTGCCTTAAAATTTCTCGTTATCCATGGTTTTGAGCAATTTTGAATAGGATGTGCCTTGGTATAATTGTCTTAATATTTCTTTGTGCTTGGAGTTTGGCGAACTCTTGAACCTTTAGGTTTCTTATTTTCATCAAAATTTGAAACTATCAGCCAGCATCATTTCATATATTTTTCCTCCACTCCCTCAAATTTCACATATAATAAGCAGTTGAAGTCCCACAGGTCACCAACACTTTGTTTTTAACTCTTTTATCTTTCTGTTTCAATTTCGATAGCTTTTTTTTTTTTTTTGCACGTCATCAAATCCACTAAAATTTTATTCTGCCGTATCTCATCTGCCATTAATGCCACCCACGCGGTTTAGTTTTCACCTCTAAACCTCAGTGTTGGTCTTTTGTCGATCTTTCCATCTGCACTTAACTTTCGAATGCTTGGAATACGGTTATGGTGACGGTTTCAATGTCCTCTTCTGCAGGCTGTAAATTTCCTCAGTTGTGTCGGTTCTATGTAACTTTTTCCTGACTGGCTTTTCCCTCCTAACAGCCCATGTTTTCCTGCTTCATTGCATGCCTGATAATCTTTCATGAATGCCAGCCATTGAGAGTCTTCCGCTGTCGGATGCGGGCTGATTTTTGTACTCATGTTCATGTTCTTGAGATTTATTCTCAGTCACAGCGACATTGCTTGGCAAGAGTTTGATCCTTTGGCATCTTGGATTTAAGATTCGTCGGGTGGAGCTGCATCAGCGCTGAGCCTCAGGCTGATTGTGTCCCTCTACGGAGGCCTAGCCTTTCTGGGTTCTCTGCTCGACGCCCAGGAAGCACGGGAGTTCCCAGGGCGGTGATGCCCATGGGCCTCTGTGCACACGGTCCTAGTCTAAAACCCTTCCCAGTGGCTATTCCTCTGGCCATGAGCATTTCTCTTCACAGATAAGGACTCAGCAGATGGTCAAGGCGGATCGGCATCGGGTGTCCAGAGCCGCCCCATGAGCTTTCTCGACTGCAGTGTCCGCCCTCCACCCCTGCAAGTCACTGGTCTGGTCCAGGTTTGGCTTCATTCCCAAAGCTCGGCTCGTCTGCAGCCTTCGCCTGGGTGCCTCCTCCCTGTGACTAGGCCTGAAAATTCTCTCAAGGCTTGTGAGAGAAATTGTAGGGCTGCCTTTTATTTCCCATCTCTGAAAGATACTGTCCTTTATTGTCTGATGATCGGTGTCTTAAAAACCCTCATTTCATAAATTCTGTCCTTTGTTTGTTTGTTTGTTTGTCTCAGGCAGGAAGATAAACACAGTGTCTATTACTCCATCTTGGTCAGCAACAGAAATCACTTTTGTTACCTTGTTTATTTTTCAGCAGCTTTACTGTGGTTTTATTGACATATTATAAAGTTCACCCATTTCCGGCGTACAAAATCAATGACTCTTAGCAAGTGAGCCAGGTGCTGTTGCCATTATCATAAATCAATTCGGGGCGTGACTATGCCCCCAGGAAATCACTCATGTCCATTTATAGTTAGTTTAATTCCCACTCCAGCCCCAGGCAACTGCTAATTTATTTTGTTTCTATAAATTTACCTTTTCTGAACATTTTATAGAAATTAATTACCCAGCGCGCGGTCTCTCGTGTCTGACTTTTTTCACTCCGGATGACGTGTTTGTGGCCCCATCATGACACAGCATGGAATGTGGCGATGGCCCATTTCTTTTTAATGCCAAATAATATTCTCTCATACGGATATACAGCACGTGTCTATTCCTTCATCAGCTGATGGATATTAAAACATTTCTAGTTTGGGGCTACTATAAATAATGTCGCTATGAACCTTCACATACAAATCTTTGTGTGGAAATAGGTGTTTTTTTTTAATTAATTTATTTAAACTAGTTTCAAGTAGACAGTATATTGGTCAGATATCTATACAGTTCATAAAACGATCCCCCCGATTGCTCCCTCCCTCCCCTGGCCCTCCACCCAGCCATCGTATTAATGCTGACTGCATTCCCTCTGCCGTGCTCCCCAGTCCCGTCATCAATAAATCACAAAACAACAAGTGTTGGCGAGGATGTGGAGAAATGGGAACCCTCCTACAGTGTTGGCGAGATTGCGAACTGGTACAGCCGCAATGGAAACCAGTCTAGAGGGTTCTCAAAAAATTAAAGATGGATCTGCCTTTTGACCCAGCAATTGCACTTCTGAGGATTTATCCAAAGAAAACCAAGACGATAATTCATAAAGACCTATGCGTATGCGGTCCCCTGTTCATGGCAGCAGAAGATATGGAAGCAAGTTAAATGGAAACATGTTCTTATTTCTCTTCAGTAGATACCTAGAAATGTAATTACTGGGCAGCAAGCTGATATTACGTACACCTTTTTGAGAAACTGCCCAACTGTGTCCCAAAGAGGCTGTGACATTTTACATTTCTACCAGTGACATCCGCAGGAGGACTTTGCTCCAACATTTGTCATCTGCCTTATTTATCACAGCTGTTCTGTGGCCCTTCTGGTGATCCTGGAATGCCATCTGACTGTGGTCTCAGTTTGCATTCCTTTGTCTTCTTGGTTGATTGATATGATTGTTCATATCTGTTTCCTCTTATTTGATTGAATTGTCATCTTATTATTATTAAATTGTAAGCGTTCTATGTAAATTCTGAATATTAGTCCTTTAACGGATAGCGGTTTTGAAAACATTTACTCCAAGTCTATCGCTTGTCTTTTTCTTTTCTTAATGGTATCTTTTGAAGAAAAATTGTTTTGCATTTTAATGCAGCCTAATTTATTTTTTTCTTTTATAGACCACGCTTTTTGATATCATGCCTATGAAACATTTTTCTAACCCAACATTTAAAAGAATTTTCTCCTTTGTTTACTTCTAAAAGTTTTGTTTAGCTCTCACATTGAAGTCTATAATCCATTTTGAATTAACTTGTTTGTATCCTGTGACGTGAGGGTCTTAGTTCCTCTTTTTTCATGGAGATATCCGGTTTCCCAACACCATTTGTTGAAGAGGATATCTGTCCTCAATGAATTCCCTTGGCACTCTTGTCAAAATGCAATTGACTGTAAATACAAAAATTTATTTCTGGACTCTCTGTTCTATTTCCTTCATCTGCATGTCCGTTGTTATCATAATCTCTTGATAACCGTGGCTCTGTAATAAGTTTTGAAATCGGTAAACAGAAGTTCCCCAATTTAGATCTTTTTTTTCCCAAACATTTTTGGCTTTTCAGGATAAACTTAAATCCCCATATACATTTTAGTATATGCTTGTCAATTTCTGCAACATATCCTACTAGGAGTTTGATGGAGATCGTATCGATTTTAGCGTCATATTATTTTAATACGATTATAAATGGAAATGTAGTCCTCAGTTTGTTTTTAAAGTTTTCAGTGCTCGTCGATGCGAGTACGATGTTTTAACATTGACCTTGTGTTCTGAAACCTGGCTGTACTTGACTTTTGGGTTTTGTGATGAGTCCTCAGGGTCGATGTCATATGGGATCCAGTCTACAAATAAAGACAGTGTTACTTTTTATTTTTCTAATTATGATAGCCCTTATTTTCACCCGTGCCTCATGACACTTTGCATTATTATTTATCTTTTTAAATTAAATCTAACTTAATTTTCTTCAGATGTCTATTTATTCCTTCATTCTACTGGGGAAAAAAAAAAGTCTGTTTTTCTCCTGTTTTTCTAACATATTTGCACATTGCAGTAACCTAACATATGCCTATATGCATTGAAATATGGACATTAAGAGTCAGAACTTATATAAGTTCATCAGGAAACAGTGTGACTGGAAAGCGTCCCCAAACGAGTATGGTAACTATCAAAAAACATCTTGGATTTATTACCTTAGCATCTAAAATAGGAATCTAAAGTGTGCTACGTTACTCCAGACTCTTCTCTCTTCCTCTCTTCCTTTCTTCCCTCTCTCCCTCCTGATCTTTTCTTTCCCTCCGTGTGGCAGAAAAATGTGACATGCTCTCAACGCCAGGACCGCGCTTTCACTTTCTAGCTGACTGTGGGGCTGTAAAGATGTGATTAACGCGTCGCTGTCTTACGCTTCTGAGCGTCTGCTGGAGACAACCGTGTGAGCTTCCGTTGGTACTTTATTCAATAGGGTCTGTTTATAACTTCAGCGGAGGCTGTGTTTTCATTTTAAAATGGCTGAAATCTAATTTATTTGGAAGAATTAGGATACGCTTTCCCTTTGGAACTGTCAGGCCACCTATGGAATAAAATGGAGCTTGACAGCCGCTTCCAGGGGACCGGGATGAGGGATGAAAGCCGCGCTGGAAGTCTGCCGTGCTGGCGCTCGTTTTCGAAGAGTGGTTCAGAAGTTTATCAATTTGTTTCTGGTTAGGAAGTACATAGATGTCAGCTTTCTCCTTTGAACGGTTTCCTGGGCTGGAATGCTGCTTTATTAGGAATAATATGCATATGAGAAAAATAAATCTCATCTCTGTAAAAGGACTTGGGAGGTAATGAAACTGGTTCGGAAAAGATGTTGGGGTTATTGAAAGGTTGGCCATTAAAGCAACCACTGGAAAAGTCGGAGAACAATTCATTGAAGAGTATTTTTTCTGTCATCGGCGAGTCTCTTTCAGTTTCCCGGTGAAAAAAATAAATCCTTACCTGGAGTGATGTGTTATCAAAAGGGAAATCTTAGTGATGTGGAATAATCGGTCCTTCCCGAAAGATCTCCCTGAAGGACGAAACGAGAACAGATACGACGAGACACGGAGGAGAAACACTTAAGTGTCACTGAGAGGGAGATTTGGGGTTTGTTTTGTGTTTGTTTTGCTTTGTTCTATTTGTTTTCAACTTAAGGGAGATAATAGACATAACAGACAGTAGCGTAGCTGCCTTGTTCACATTGTGTCGTGCATTTCTGCTTCCCTCGTAAATCTAGGCTAAGTCCGAAATTGTAGAAATATGGTCAAGATGACAAAGACGACGGCGGAAAGCCAGAAAGCGGAGCAGAGGGTGAGGGGATGGTGCGAACGGCCATTGCAAGACCAGGGCTACGTGTGCAGATTTCCACTGCGACGTTCTCTACCCTCCTCGCAAACCGGGCCTTTGTTTCGCTCTGCGCTTTGACTGAATGTCTGTTTCCCTTTTAAAACGAAATGCTCCACAGGCGTAGGGGTCAGTCACGGAATTGGACTCACCGCAGCAGCCCCAGCTTTTAGCCTCGCCCTCGTGACGGAGAGCAGGTGCTCTCGACACCGAACATGAGTATTGGCGGACATATGTACCTACGTGTGAGCGATGGCTTAGATGCAGACGTTAGAGGTGGAGGAGGCCATAGAATGTGTTTCCAAATAATTACATCAACCCTCTTTTCTGCGATGGGTAGATTCTCCAGATTGCATCAAGGCAGATGCATGTCCTTCACGGAATTCCTGAGGGCACAGGCGTTTGTAGCCACGTCTGCAGCATGCAGTGCAGGTGTTTCATCCCTACCCGGGGCTTACCTGAGTGCACGAGGGGACGTCCACAACTGTCCAAGAACGCGGCCCTCATGGGGCACCATCCGCAAGTGCGGCGGAGTCTAAACTGTTGCTCACACCCAGCCCAGGACAACAGATTACCTGGGAAAGCTGGACATGCCCCCACGTGGAGCTCATGCCTGAGGCTTCTAGAAAGCAGAGCCCTGACCATGGTTTAGTTAGGGGCAAGAGGAGAATGCTGAGCTCAGAAATGTGGAGCTAAGACAGCTGAGTTTGCTGCCAGCAGAGGCACCGCACGCGTGGCAGCCGGAAAAACAGGCTCACAGATGCAGAGAACAACTGATGGCTGCCAGATGGGAGGGGTTCGGAGGGGCTGAAAAAGGCGATGGCACCAAAGTGCCCGAGCTGGAAGTCACGCAACAGTCACGGGGATGTAACGGACAGCACAGGGAGCAGGGTCGATCATACTGTGGTAGCTACGTGTGGAGCCAGGTGGGTAGGCGGCCGGTCAGTGCGACCGCTTTGCAAATCATACAGATGTCTGACCAGTATGCCGTACACCTGAATTAGTATAAAATAATACCAAATGTCAAAAAAACGAACTGGACATATCTGAGTGTGTCCGTTTCTGCACGTTCAATTCTGTTTCACTGAACCGTGTGACATTATATGACTATTTTTACACCAATATTATAATGTTTTAATTTCTGTAGCTTCAAGGCAAATTTGGAAAACAGACAGGATAATTTTTCAAAATGTATTTTTCTTCTTAAGCAGAAATCGTTCTGATACGGACTCTCCTGGTTTTTCAACACCGAAAGGTCGAAGACTTTTTTATTAGGGTTTTAGCCACAAAACGTGGCACTAGCTATAGCCTGTACTCAAACTAAAAACCGAAATAATATTTCTCTCGAACCATCTCTTCTTCCAATTGTTGCTGCAGCTTCATATTCTGCCTGCTTTGTTCCCCCAATCTAGAGATTGTGATCACTGTGGGGGAGGGTCTACTTGCTGTAACAGAAGCTCCTCCGTGTGAGCTGTTAAAATGCACCAGAAAACATAGAAGCCTGAAGCACCAATGTCTCTAAGTTATGGCCTGTGTCTTCAAGGGACTTGGAGTATGAAACATATATAATATTTATGCACAAATGTATAATACTAGTCAATACAAAAAAATGCGAAGTAAGAGATGTACAGGGGCGTATACTATTTAAAAGAGGTGAGACTCATTCTTCACAATTTTCGAGAGCCTTCTCATGCCATGTGTTATACAAGATACTGGGGCCTGCAAACTTGGGATAGCAAATTCGGGACAAAATGTCCAAAGCTTTGTGAGTTGTGTAGGAGAGTACTATCAGTACAGGTGCTCACAGGTCCAGTACAGGGGAGTCTGGATCATGGGGGCCCACGCTGAAGGGACATTCTGCTCATCCTTGTGGATTCTGAGAAGATTCCTAGAGATGGTGCCTCTCCAGCGCTTCCTAAACACCACATACACTTAACGCACCTTTACTGATCACCTAAAACGGAACGGGACTGGATTAGACATTGGGGGATAGGGAGGAAAAATGGAAAAAGCGAAGCCCTTTTTCTGGAAGGCTGGCTTCCGGTGGCTCCCGGTCCGTCTGTCCTTCCTCGGTAGGTCGACGTGGCAGGCAGGCGAGCTCTGTCCCCGTCTTCACATGGCGTCACCCTGTGTGCGTGTGTGTCTGTGTCCAAACGTCCTCTCTTTAAAAGGACACCAGTTCTATTGGATTAGGGCCCGCCCTGGTGATTCATCTTAATAATCACATCTTCAACAGCCTTGCCTCTACATGAGGTCGCATTCCAA
>NW_011889039.1:512544-514381 GCF_000151845.1 Pteropus vampyrus | reverse complement strand
GGTTAGGAAGTACATAGATGTCAGCTTTCTCCTTTGAACGGTTTCCTGGGCTGGAATGCTGCTTTATTAGGAATAATATGCATATGAGAAAAATAAATCTCATCTCTGTAAAAGGACTTGGGAGGTAATGAAACTGGTTCGGAAAAGATGTTGGGGTTATTGAAAGGTTGGCCATTAAAGCAACCACTGGAAAAGTCGGAGAACAATTCATTGAAGAGTATTTTTTCTGTCATCGGCGAGTCTCTTTCAGTTTCCCGGTGAAAAAAATAAATCCTTACCTGGAGTGATGTGTTATCAAAAGGGAAATCTTAGTGATGTGGAATAATCGGTCCTTCCCGAAAGATCTCCCTGAAGGACGAAACGAGAACAGATACGACGAGACACGGAGGAGAAACACTTAAGTGTCACTGAGAGGGAGATTTGGGGTTTGTTTTGTGTTTGTTTTGCTTTGTTCTATTTGTTTTCAACTTAAGGGAGATAATAGACATAACAGACAGTAGCGTAGCTGCCTTGTTCACATTGTGTCGTGCATTTCTGCTTCCCTCGTAAATCTAGGCTAAGTCCGAAATTGTAGAAATATGGTCAAGATGACAAAGACGACGGCGGAAAGCCAGAAAGCGGAGCAGAGGGTGAGGGGATGGTGCGAACGGCCATTGCAAGACCAGGGCTACGTGTGCAGATTTCCACTGCGACGTTCTCTACCCTCCTCGCAAACCGGGCCTTTGTTTCGCTCTGCGCTTTGACTGAATGTCTGTTTCCCTTTTAAAACGAAATGCTCCACAGGCGTAGGGGTCAGTCACGGAATTGGACTCACCGCAGCAGCCCCAGCTTTTAGCCTCGCCCTCGTGACGGAGAGCAGGTGCTCTCGACACCGAACATGAGTATTGGCGGACATATGTACCTACGTGTGAGCGATGGCTTAGATGCAGACGTTAGAGGTGGAGGAGGCCATAGAATGTGTTTCCAAATAATTACATCAACCCTCTTTTCTGCGATGGGTAGATTCTCCAGATTACATCAAGGCAGATGCATGTCCTTCACGGAATTCCTGAGGGCACAGGCGTTTGTAGCCACGTCTGCAGCATGCAGTGCAGGTGTTTCATCCCTACCCGGGGGCTTACCTGAGTGCACGAGGGGACGTCCACAACTGTTCAAGAACGCGGCCCTCATGGGGCACCATCCGCAAGTGCGGCGGAGTCTAAACTGTTGCTCACACCCAGCCCAGGACAACAGATTACCTGGGAAAGCTGGACATGCCCCCACGTGGAGCTCATGCCTGAGGCTTCTAGAAAGCAGAGCCCTGACCATGGTTTAGTTAGGGGGCAAGAGGAGAATGCTGAGCTCAGAAATGTGGAGCTAAGACAGCTGAGTTTGCTGCCAGCAGAGGCACCGCACGCGTGGCAGCCGGAAAAACAGGCTCACAGATGCAGAGAACAACTGATGGCTGCCAGATGGGAGGGGTTCGGAGGGGCTGAAAAAGGCGATGGCGCCAAAGTGCCCGAGCTGGAAGTCACGCAACAGTCACGGGGATGTAACGGACAGCACAGGGAGCAGGGTCGATCATACTGTGGTAGCTACGTGTGGAGCCAGGTGGGTAGGCGGCCAGTCAGTGCGACCGCTTTGCAAATCATACAGATGTCTGACCAGTATGCCGTACACCTGAATTAGTATAAAATAATACCAAATGTCAAAAAAACGAACTGGACATATCTGAGTGTGTCCGTTTCTGCACGTTCAATTCTGTTTCACTGAACCGTGTGACATTATATGACTATTTTTACACCAATATTATAATGTTTTAATTTCTGTAGCTTCAAGGCAAATTTGGAAAACAGAC
>NW_011889039.1:507415-510159 GCF_000151845.1 Pteropus vampyrus | reverse complement strand
CATATTTTCTTCGAATTTAAAAAATTACAAATTGCCCAGTAGGTTCAAATAGGACTGTGGGGAAGGCGCACTGACGGTCACCCAAGCCCATCCTGAGCTGAGATCTTTCTTCTCCGACTGGGTCCCCGCTGGCTTTCTCCCGGCAGCTGATGACATCACGATCTACCCGGCGCCGCCCTGTAATGTGGATCTGGACTTCGTCTTGGATTTCAGGCCTCCTCCCTGTAACCAAGGACTGCGCTGTTACCTCGTGAATGTTGAACGCTTCTGTGTCTTTTTTTCTATTCTTTTTGTTCTGTCCCCCACAGATGTCCCTCACCATTGAGGGGACCTTACCACTGAATTTCCTGCCTCTTGTCTCGGCCGCCTACTCCAGCTGGAGTAAAGAAATCTCATTCTTTACTCCTCCCCCAAAGCGCTATAATTAAAACAAAACGTCATGGGGTCACGCACGTGTTTGCATCTTTCCAGCTTCTCCCACTACGGGTAAGATCGCGTCCAGATGCCTAATGTGTCATAAGTCTTGTCCATCACCTGGACTCACGTGCATCTGTGCCCCAAGGCCCATCCCGCCTCAACTCGGGCCTCAGGTGTAGCTTCACGCAGCTCCACAGCTGCGGGAACACATCTGTATGGCACCTGCCGCGGCTGCTTCGCAGACGGCCGCGCCCTTCTGCGTATCCGACACACAGTAAGGGCTCGACAAATGTTGTCTTAAGAGCATTCTGTTATTTCACTAAAACTGACTAGATAAAAACGGAAAGCACAGCACTAAACCTTAGTAAATGCTAAATAATTAAACAGTGTTGCCAGCCCTAGTTAGCCTCACCTTCTGAACGGGGTGGCTGGTACTTAGGAGTGTGCTTCAGGAAGACTTAGCGTTGGCTTGAACATCAAGCTGCTGGGGATGAGATCTGGAAGGAGGGCATTTAAATGCACTCTTATATTTATCAAACGTTTCCTCTTTATCTTCAGTCAGAAAGAAACCAGAGCCAGAGTTAAAAGGTCAAAACATAATGCAAACTCCTTTGACTTGACAACATATGAATTATTCACGCTGTGTATGAACAGAGATGAGATGTCCAGGAATATGGTTTTCATAACAGTGATAAAGATAAAAGAGAACACAGCTAGTGATAAATAAAGTGATCTAGAGTAACCGATAGACATGTGCACTTTTTAAAATAAAATTGCTATTGAACTCGATTAACTTAACATGGGGCTATTTTTACTTCCCACCCAAGTGGCTCTGCTCTCCCCCAGATCCACGCGGTGCGTGCGCTGAACCCCGTCACACACAGTAAGGAGACCCCAGCCGGCGGCCGACACCACATTAAGCCGTCGCGTCCCCCGAGGCTCGTCTTGGCTGCGAGTTTCTCAGACTTTCCGTGTTTGCGATGGCCGTTTTGAGGAGTATTTCTCAGAATGTCCCTCGGCTGAAATTTGTCCGATGTCTTGCTGATGATTAAGCTGGGGTCATGCGTTTTGGGAGGCAAACCACAGAGGTCAAGAGCCATTCTTATCCTAGCAAATCTAAGGTGCATGCGATCAACAGCACTTGTCACCGTCGGTATTAATCTTGATATGCTGGCTAAGGTAGTGCGTGTCAGATCTCTCCACTGCAAAATTACTTGTTTTCTCCTGTCTGCGCTGTAGTGTTTACAGGAAAGATGCTGTACACAGCCCACCAGTGAGGCATGGGGGGTTACGGCCCACCCCGCTGGGGACAAAGTATCCATGTGAATCAACTGAACTCTTCTGCCTGGCAGAGTCACCTACTCTCCCACACAGATGTATTTATTTGATGTGGACTGAACGCTTCTGTCTCCCGCAAGTCACACGCTGAAACCTTCCCCTCCACTGCGATGGTGTTGGGAGGCGAGGCCGTGGCAGGCGATTAGGATTAGATGGGGTCACGAGGCTGGAGCCCTCACCAGTGCAGTTAGTGCCCTCGTACCAGCCAGGAGAGCTGGCTTCTCCCCTCTGCTCTCTGCCACGTGAGGGCACAGTGGGAAGCTGGCTTTCTGCAACCCGGCAGAAAAAAAGAGGGCCCTCGCCTGATCTCAACCACGCTGGCACCCTGATCTTGGACTTCCGGTCTCCGGAACTGTGATAAAATAAATGTCTGTTGTTCAGTCCGCCCAGTTTAGTATTCTGTGACAGCATCTCGAGCTAAGACACAACTCCTGAGCGTTTATTTTATATTTTGGATTGTAGTGCGACCATTTTCTTTATTTTGTTGCTCAAATGTTTCAGCTTTGGCCCCGGGAACTCTTTCAGTCGGCTCCTCTTTCTTTTGACATATTCTCATCAGTGTATGTGTGTGTGTGTTTTAGCATTTCTTCATTATTCTGGCACTGTAAGATGCTTTGGTATCTTCCTTCCTTCCTTCCTTCCTTCCTTCCTTCCTTCCTTCCTTCCTTCCTTCCTTCCTTCCTTCCTTCCTTCCTTCCTTCCTTCCTTTTCTTTCTTATCTGTACAAAAAAACAATAGAATGTTTGTATTCTATTGTATTCGAGAAATTGTTTGAAGTGATTTAACCTTCCTTCCTTTTCTTTCTTATCTATCTATCTATCTATCTATCTATCTATCTATCTATCTATCTATCTACCTACCTATCATCTATCATCTATCCATCATGTTTATCATCTATCTATCATCTATCTATCTATCACCTATATATCTTTCTATCTCTATGATCTATCTCTCTCTATCCCAGGCCTCGAATCAGCCATGTTTCCCTA
>NW_011889039.1:505123-506405 GCF_000151845.1 Pteropus vampyrus | reverse complement strand
CCTAAACTAAAATACAAAGAAAAAATGAAACACACACACACACACACACACACACACACACACACACACACACAATATCAAAGAATCGTAGGGAGATTTCAAAATGTATAGTGTTCAAGTAGTATGAATACCATAGCAGAAGAAGGAATGAGAAGGAAGAAATGTTTGACGTATTAATGGCTTAACTTTCTGATATTAACGACAGACACCAAATCACAGAGGAGGATGCTCCGAGAACACCAAGCAGGATGAGTACCGTAACTACACTTAAGCATGTCTTATTCATATCTGGGTCTGGTTCTTATGATTGTTTTGTCTTTGAAGACTGTTTCTTTTTCTTGTTTTTATATATACCTTGTAAAATTTCATTGAAAGCCAGACACACTGCTATCAAGTAATGCAAACTGACTCAACAGGCTTTCAGTTTGAGTATTTATGCGAATCTCGCCAGGAGGCAGGCTATTTTCAGTGTTTGCTGTGGTTGCGGGGGACAGATGCTTCCACCTCCCCTAGAGTCCTTATTTTTGTATCCTTTCTTAAATTTAGACTTTTGTCATTATTCTTTTTTAGACAGGAGAAGTCTTCATTAGGCCGTTTTGTTTTGTTTTACCTGGGATGCTCTGTTATTATACTAGATTTCTGTTGGTGTGATGGAAATTTGTAGGGGAGGGAAAGGGCTCTAAAAACTTATGATTAAATCTGTCTTTTAACTGGCTGTGTCTCTGGGCTGCGACCTTCAAAGTGTTTCTCTGTTGGCAGAGCTTCTTTTTTCCCTGTCTCTTACTCTGTTTCCTGGCTGAAACGTTCTCGATTTATTTCCTTGAATCCTGGCCTCTGTGGACTGCATTTTTGCCCCTTCTGTGAGACAGGAAGGCTAGAGAAGGGGATGGTAGGAGTTCCCTGTCCCCCGATGAAATAGGTCCTGGGAAAGTCTTTTTCCCCGGACAGTGGGCTTTTGTCGTGGGGAATGATTGGTGTGTATTCAAAAATGATTACTTCTTCCTCATGCCCCACTGTCAGAGCCACAAGGATCTGCTTTTGGATTTTCACCACAAGAACTGGGCGGAGTTCAAGTCGTTAAAACCCGTGACAGTGCGGAAGTTCCCCTAAGACCCCGGGATGGAGGACCCCGGGAGGTTCTCACTCCCTCGATGCTCTGTCCTCATCTGCATCCATTCATCAGAGTTATTTCATCGTCCCGACCAGCTGATGGTCAAGCAACTTTCACTCCTGGTCAGCGGATCCCTTCTGGAATGTTCTAGACTTCCCGGACTCTCCAGGT
>NW_011889039.1:500453-505073 GCF_000151845.1 Pteropus vampyrus | reverse complement strand
TTTATGTATTATTTTTGTCCCTTTCTCTCTCTTCTCTCCTTCTAGAATTTCCATTATGTGTATCTCGATACAGTTGATAGTGCCACTCAGATCTCTGAGACTCTGTTTTTCTTCATGCCTTTCCAGTTTGTTCTTTAGATGAAATAATTTCTATTGATATATAATAAATTTAATTGTTATTTTTCTTCCGACATCTCAAATTTATTGTAATTTTAATTCCACAATGTATATATCATTATTTTTATAATGTTTACTTTTTATTAACATTCTCTATTTGATGATTCACTGTTATCATATATTGTGTTTAATTTCTTAAATACGGCTGCTTTTATTTAAAGAAAAATACATACTTATAATTTATTTTAAAGTCTTTCTCTAATTCCAACATCTAGACCCCCTCGGAGAAAGTTTCTATTGACTGTAAATATTTTCTATCCTTTTGAGTGTCTCATACATATATTTTCTTTTGTAAAAATGGATAATTTAGCTAATGTCATAGTTCTGGATTCTCGTTCCGCCCTGGGGTCTACCCTCACCCACCTGGGAATCATTGTCATTGGTGATTTTTGTATTTGGTTAATGATTTGCCTGGACATAGTCTATGAAATCTAGCTCTCCATCAGCATGCAGTGTTTTTCCTTTCTTTTTTCTCTCGATGGTTTGTTTAATTCTGGTTTTTCTTTTTAACTCAGTTACGGGGTCGTGTTATGTCAGCATAACTTAATATTTAGCCAATGATTTGAGAAAATTTGTTCAAACACCTTGAGCCCACAATGCTTACACAATTTGCCGGTGGATCTGTATGTACTTTGGAGAGCACATTTAAATCAGAACATTTGCCACGTCTGTGCTGACTTTCGCTGTCCCCTGGACCCTCCAGGCCACCAGACGTATGTAGGAATGAAGCTCGTAACTTACAGAGACTTCCTCTGGCTGTCTCATTTCCTGCATCTCCTTGCCGAATGTCTGGCTGGTCCACGGGTCTGCGTCTTTCTCAGTCAGGACCGTAGACTCAGATCACAGTCTACAGCGCCGATGTCCGCATTTGTCCACCACCGAGATGGCTGCCGTTGCCAGCGATGACCGTAGACGTGAGGTCTTCTCTGCTCTCTTTCATCCCGTCCAGCCACAGAGCTGTCGAGCCCACAGCCTGCGTATTTCTCGAGAAGTCCAGTGCTAAGGGGTTGAGATGAGGCAGGCGCCTCTCTGGACGAAAGCACTGCGAAGTTCTGCTCTTCTTGCCCGAAGTTGGGGTTTTTTTTTTTTCCTCGAATAAATGCGCGTCGATGTTTGTGTACCTTTGGCCAATGTCTAGAGACCTGAAAGTATGTTTTTGACATGTTATTTCGAATATCATCATTGATTTTGGGCAGAGAATTTTCTGAGCTTCTCACACTACGGTTCCGGAGGGTGTGACACCCTTAACTACTATATTTTATTATAATTAGTTCTCCTTCCCAGCTCAGTGCATCAAGCAGGCTCCGAGAAACACGTTTTCATGTGCACTCTGATGATTTTCAAAGATTAAGAATAACTTATTTGTTGGCTTATTCTAATTGCATCTGCGGTTAACACAAAAGCTTATATCCTGCCAAATTTGAAAGGCTTCCTCAGTGCCACTTAAAGTTCTCCCTTCGCCTTCCCCCATTTCTTAAAAAGATCAATTGAAATAGAATAGAATCGCCGAGAAGATTTGCTGTAATCTTTTCTTGCCCAGTTCTGCAGTCCAAGTAAAGCTACTTTCAAGTCTTTTTACATTCCTGAATGGAGATGGACTGATTAAGAAAATCCACAAAGAGAAGCTCACTGCTGGCTTAAGGGAGGGAGGGAGGGAAGGCTAGGTGTGTGGAATCTTCTGGAGAAGCTCATGTCCTCTGGTTTCAACCGGGAGCAGTGTCTGTGCCTGCAGGATGATCTCTAAAAAAGGCCCATCCTAAGTTATGGACACACCGTGGATCAGAGCAGAGTTTAAAATTTTTTAATGCTAATCCTCTGTGTTTCCATTCAGGATAATAAAAATAGATTCTAAGTCACTTGGATTCACTTTTGAAATCAAGTTCCGATGGAGATACTTATGCTAAAATGCATACTTTTATTCATTCAGTTGAAAATTTGAAAAGATGTGTATTCACTGTAGAAAAGAAGCCATATTATACAATATGCTTGAAAGAAAAAAGCTTAATTCCCTTATGAAACTTATTTGGAATTTCAAAGCTTCAGACATCATCTGTTTATATATAACTTCACGGCCAAGTTCATCTGTTAGGAGGAAGAAGGAAGCTTTGATAAATTCCCAGGGTAGAACAGAGAATATTATCTAACATAGAGGCCTAACTACTCAGCCGAAGCAAATGCTTATGATATCGTATTTCTGTGTCTGTATTTTCAGATCGGGCTTTAAAAATGGGCATTAATTAAGCATTACTGATTAGGTACCTTAGATTCCTAACCAAAAAATATGATAAAACTATCCCAATTGTATCCTTCTAAAATAACAGAATGTTCAAATTCACATTAGATAATCCCTAACTAAAATAAAAGTGTAATTTCTATCTCTCAAAATTTCTGTAAGAGCTAGCTAGCCCTTTAAAATATTTTTCACCCGAAATTTTTGCCAAAAATTATTTTTTTCAAAACAGGCTTATAAATGGTGGAAATTCCAGGGACATTTTTTTTGGAATCACTGATAGGATAGGACCTAAAATCTCAACATTGATGATTAACCAACATTTTGATTGTGTTTTTTTTCTTGTTGGTTATTTTCTCCCTCTAAAAACGGGAAGCGTATACTTTATTTTGCTTTTAAAATGAAGTAAATGCTAAACCATAAGATTGTCTAAGGAGGAATATCAAATTAAATTGGACACTTGCATTCATAATTAAGTCCTCTGTTAAGTTCTTTTCTCTTAATTCTGAATATTGTTTTCTTTGACGCATGTCAATTTCAGCAAACAGGATTCATCTGACGAACCCGGCAGAATCTTCCTCTCCAGCAGGTTATGGGAGGCCATGGCATTTTAGAGAGTGTGCAGTGCACGGGACGCGTGTGAGGCGATTCACTCATTTCAAACCCATTTGATGCCTCTGTTTGATATCATCGCATGTGTGAGGCACTGTGCTCAGTGTTTGAGGTGAAGAAATCAATCAGACACGAAACCTGTTCACAAACACATCACAGTGTGGCAAGCAGAAAAACCAACCAGTGTCCCGTGACATAGTTCCATAAGTACACTGACAAAGCCAAGCCCCGAAAATAAGGGGAAAGAATCTTTGTTTAATATCCCAGAGAAAGCCCTAGAGATGCCCGTGGAGATGCACAAAGGCAGTTGGGAAGAAACAAGTGTTTCAGGCGATGAAAAATGTGTGCATAATTGCCTAAAACCACACCAAACTTTTGAAGTGCACAAAAGAGTCCCTTTCAGTGGGACAGGAGGGTCGAAGGAAGGTGAAGCCAGAAAGGCAGGGAGACCCCGGGCCGCGGAGCTCCTCTTAACGCGTACATGGCGTTTGGCCGTCATCCTCAAGCTGACACGGAGTGTTATTGAAGAATTATGAAGCAGGGATGGAACGAGATGACGTTTTTCTTTTAAAATGACATCGAGGGTGAAATCGTAACATGGGCGGGGGAACGAGAGACACAGTAGGGTGATATCTGAATAAACACGGTGAAAAAGTACATGATCTCAACCAAGGAAGGGCTGACAGGTGTCCAGCTGGGAAAGGGAGCTTGGAGGTGCTTTTGAATTATGATTTCCAGGAGGCCGATTATATTAGGAAAACGAGAAAGACAGTGGTCGACGATGATGTTCACGCTTCTGTTAAAGCCACTAGCTAGAAAGTCCCCGAGATGGAAAACATGGTGGCCGCAGCCAGAGGGTGTCTGCGGAGCACATGGTGGGAAAGAAAGGGTCGCAGGAAGTAAGCTGATGACACGTTCAGTCACGAAAATATTGAGTCCGGGAGGCTCTGGCCTGGGTTCAGAAAGAGAGGGCCAAACTCATGATATTTAAGCGAATGACAAATTTATGATTCAACAGACAAGAGAGGCCATAGCTGTGAACATGAGTGAATACGGTGAGAAAGAAAAGGCAATATTTGTAATAGGTGGCCTCTGATGCGGCCCCAAGGACCCTCGCCTCCTGGAATCCGCGGTCTTAGGTTGTGCCCTCCCCGTCTGCGACTTGCTTTTAACCCAGAGCAGATGACACGGTGGAAGGCGTGCTGTATCTCTGATGAACAAAACGCTGATGGCGTCTTCATGCCAGCAGCCTGGCCTCATTGCCTTCTTGGCTTGCGTACTTTGATCAAGTAAGCCGCCACGTTGGGGAGGCGAAGGTGACAGAGATCTAAGGGCTGTTTTTGGACGACGGCCATCTGGAAGGTGAGGCGTTCAGTCCAGCAGCCAGGGAAGAACTGAATTCTGCCAACGGCCATTTCGGCTTGGAAAAAGACCCTTCCCCAGCCGAGTCTTCCGATGAGGCCTCAACTTCCACCGTCATCTTCATGCAGCCTCGTGGGAGGCTCCGAGAGAGAGGACCCAGTCAGTCACCCTAATTCCTGACCCACGACATGTGTTATGCATCAATAGACACCTAAAACAGTATTGAGAACAAACAAACA
>NW_011889039.1:497811-499688 GCF_000151845.1 Pteropus vampyrus | reverse complement strand
CCAAACTCATGATATTTAAGCGAATGACAAATTTATGATTCAACAGACAAGAGAGGCCATAGCTGTGAACATGAGTGAATACGGTGAGAAAGAAACGGCAATATTTGTAACAGGTGGCCTCTGATGCGGCCCCAAGGACCCTCGCCTCCTGGAATCCGTGGTCTTAGGTTGTGCCCTCCCCGTCTGCGACTTGCGTTTAACCCAGAGCAGATGACACGGTGGAGGGCGTGCTGTATCTCTGATGAACAAAACGCTGATGGCGTCTTCATGCCAGCAGCCTGGCCTCATTGCCTTCTTGGCTTGCATACTTTGATCAAGTAAGCCGCCACGTTGGGGAGGCGAAGGTGACAGAGATCTAAGGGCTGTTTTTGGACGAAAGCCATCTGGAAGGTGAGGCGTTCAGTCCAGCAGCCGGGGAGGAACTGAATTCTGCCAACGGCCATTTCGGCTTGGAAAAAGACCCTTCCCCAGCCGAGTCTTCAGATGAGGCCTCAACTTCCACCGACATCTTCATGCAGCCTCATGGGAGGCTCCGAGAGAGAGGACCCAGTCAGTCACCCTAATTCCTGACCCACGACATGTGTTATGCATCAATAGACACCTAAAACAGTATTGAGAACAAACAAACAAATATAGGTATTTTAATGAATATCCAGACCAATAGGAAGACGTACAGGAGAATATATTCTTAGCCACGTGATGAAAGGAGAAAGCTCACGGAGGAAGGAATATCGTGTAACACTCGAGAGAAGTCAAGCGAATGAGAACTGGAAAACTCTGGTTTAACTTAACGAAGAGGACATTTTCCCTTCCTTTCAAATTCCCGGGGAGGGCTGTCCCTTAAAGGGAAAACAAGAATGTGGCGAAATAAGGAACAGGAAGAGAGCGGTAGGGACGTGAGTGACAGACACCACTGGCAGCCTGATTAAGGCTGAGGCAGTGAATTGTTCTGGAAATTTCAAGTTGAGAATGACATGAGGTTATTTATTTATAGTGTGAGTTTGAAAACATTAATTGATTGAAAAACTACCACGATTGTTCAAACAGGCCCAGTGGACACAATGGAAGGACAGTCATGCAGAGTTCTCTGGCCAGTGCGCCCTGGGATGTCCCCATGCAGTGGCACCCGGATGTCCTTGGAGTGCGGCGGCCTCTGCCTGGGTGGGATCCACGTTCCCTCGGCCCGCCCCCCGAGCAGCACGTGGGGTGGCACTGGAGGCACAGCTGATGGGGTCGCCATGCCGACACTGAAAGTCACCACGCAGGAGCCGCCACCTCCCGCGGGCCTGTCGCAGCCCTTCCTGCGTCGCTAAGCCGCCCTCTGCTCGCTCTCGGTTGCTCTGGGAAGTGGTTCTTCGGGATGCTCCGCTTTGAGCTTTTCCAGTTTGGTCTTGCGGCTGTCCTCATGCTTTGGGGCTGGACGGTCCGGCTACAGTGGATAGAGGGAAAAAGTGCTTTTTATGAAATATATGCAATTTAAAAATTAACATTACAATTACATATTAGAATTTTAATAAATGCCTGGCCTTTCGATCTATGTCTGTGATGAAATTGGTTTTGCAGTTTATACTATTTTTCCCAGCAATGATTTTAAAATTAAAAAAAAAACAAAACAGACAATTATGATTTACCGGATTGCATGCGACAGTATTCAGATATAGGGACATATTTATTTTTATCTATCGTTCTTAAAATTTGAGATGGACGTCGAGAGGGGAACATGGCTACGTGTGACCTGCGGGGCCTACAGTCCTTTGACACCAAGTTGATTTTTTCTAAACCCACAGCGTGATATTCTAGCACTTAATTTCAGAATGCAGCTTAAATCACAGAAGCCATAATATGTCAAATGATCCACACTGGCAGGGGGAAAACAG
>NW_011889039.1:493750-495966 GCF_000151845.1 Pteropus vampyrus | reverse complement strand
GCAATTATTTCTGGACTCTGTTCTGTTTCATTGGTCTATATATCTGTTTTTATGTCAGTGCCATATTTTTTTTATCACTGTAGCTTCGAAATATATTTCGAAATCAGGAAGTGGGATGCCTCCGGCTTTGTTCTTCTTGCTCAAAATTGCTTTAAACATTTGAGGTCTTTTGTGGTTTCATGTGAATTTTAGGATCGTTTTTTCTATGTCTCTAAAGAAAGCCTTTGGTGTTTTGATAGGGATTGCATTTAATCTCTATATTTCTTTGGGTAGCATAGAGATTTTAACAATATTGATCCTTCCAATCCGTGAACACAGGATGTGTTTCCGTTACCTGAGTCTTTTCGAATTTCCTTCATCAATGTTTCATGTATTCGGTGGACAAGTCTTTGAACTCTTTTGTAAAGTTGAATTCCAATTATTGTAATCTTTTCGTCGCTCTTGTAAACAAAATTAGAAAAAAAAAAGCATCTCGACATTGGATTGGGCGATGAGTTTTTGGATATTGCAGGCAACAAAAGCAAAAATAGACAAGTGGAATTGTATAAAACTAACAGCCGAGGAAACAACAGTAAAACAGGCAGCCTCAGAATGGGGGGAAATATTTAGAAACCATATATAGGATAATGGGTTAATATCCAGTAATGCAAGGAACTCAACAATTTACTAGCAGAAAACAAAGCAAACAAACAAACAAACAAACAGCTCAAACAACCTGATTAAAAAGTGAGCTAAGGACTTGCACAGACATTTCCCAAAAGAAGACGTAAACAAGGCCGACAGACGACACGAAAGGGATACGACATCACTAATCAGCAGAAGAGTGAGAATCAAATCCACGACGAGGCCTCACCTCGCGAGAATAGTTGTTATTTAAAGGACAAATGCGAACAAATGTTGGCGAGGATGTGGAGAAAGGGGACGTTTTGGTAAACAACATGGGTAAACTGGTATGGCCATTATGGTAAACAACATGGGAGTTCCTCGAAAAATGGAAAATCGATCTAGCATACGAACCGGCAATTCCGCTTCTGAATGTATATCCAAAGGAAATAGAATTGGTATCTCGAAGAAATATCCGAACTCCCAGGCTCATCACAGCATTATTTACCGAATGAAGAAAATGTTGTATGTATGTATATATATATATGTGTGTGTGTGTGTGTATGTATATATATATATACACACACACACACACATATATATAATGAAATATTATTCAGCTTTAAGAGTGAACGAAGTTCTGCCATTTGTTACGAACGAACGTGGAGGATATGCTAAGATACGTAAATCGAAATAATCCAGACGCAAGAAGACAGATACTGCGCGACCTCACCGACGTATGGAATTTAAAACAGCTGAAGTCATAGAACCAGACAGAATGGTGGTTACCAGGGCCTGGAGGAGGTGGGGAGATGTTGGTCCAAGGGGACAAAGTTTCAGTTACGAGACGGCTGAGTTCTGGGGCTCTAAGGTAGAGCATGTAAAGCATGTATTTACACCTGAAATTTGCTAAGGGAATATATCCCAAGTTTTCTCACGCCCTCCCTCCCCCACATGCACACACACAAAAGGTAACTGTAAGGTGATGCAGCTAATTAGCGTGGCTGTAGCGATCATTTAAAAAATCCGGTGTATCCAACAGCATTATGCATTGCTATCTCAGAGAAGGTATTAGTATTTTTACCTTCGAGGATTGTTATTTTTAAAGTTCCGGTCACCTGATCTTCATACTGTGGGCCCAGGTCTTGGTGTATGTGAGACACAGATGGGTCCCCAGGCCCCACCCAGGACACGGGACGAGCAAAGATGATCACGGGCAGCAAGGGGCGGAGGCGGCTCCTCTCTGGAGCGTGGCTTGGGTTGACACTGTGACTGCCTCAGCTGCTGCCACAGGCATGGCCCGTTATCCTGCGTTTGACCTCCTCCTGAATAACTGCCTTTGGACCCCTGTACCCACATAGCTGGAGTCTTTCGCTGCTTATACCGTTGTAACGACAATTGCTCATGTATTACATGAGTAAAGAACTTTTTACAAGCTCCATAAAGCAGATTCGAGGAGATGTACATTGCGACCCAACACTTACATTTAGAATATTTTAATTGTTTATGCGTTTTTGTCTTTAAGGCTATATGAAATCAGGTCTGGGGTCATCTGTGTTTGCAATACAGAATTAATTTTGGAAGTAAAAGTCAACAAAGGCGATCCAGGTTGC
>NW_011889039.1:491325-493700 GCF_000151845.1 Pteropus vampyrus | reverse complement strand
GTCTGGGCAGAGTCCTAGTGTATTCAAAGAGTAAAGGACGGGCCGGGACCCCTCCCGGTGCTTCTCTGGATGAATGAGGGTGTGTGTGCGTGTGCATGTGCGCGTGCGTGTGCGTGTGTGTGCGTGTGAACCCTTTTCTTTATAAGCTCATCTTGCTGCCTTTTGACCATTAACAGATCTGAATGTTTAAATAGCTATGTTTAACCAGATCATTAATCTCCTAGGATTCCTCGCCCTTAACTGCTCGTGACAGCCTAGGTGCCATCCACAAGGGAGATGGATGAGTTCCTTTCACCTGAACAGATGCGCTGGTGTTACGGGAGGCCCTGGCTGGTCGGGAGTGGCCCCTCTAATGCAGGAGGCTCACAGCCATCTGCCACGTGCACATCTGTGTGCCAACAAATGAGACAAAGCTCATTGGTGAATCTTCAACTCACACAACGTGGCAGTTATTATGGGAAAAAAAAAAAAAAACTAAAGAAACCATGTGGAGGGAAGCCCTATACGACAACTTACAAAGAAATGTTCCGACAGCTGGTGAGAAGATTTTAGCTCAAATTAGCGTTACTCCTGGGAAATTCTAATGAAACCTGTTAAATCAACCTGTACGCCGGAAGTCTAATCATCTTAACCTTCACACTTTACGACGATCACACTGGTTCAATACCTGGACGTTCTGACGCTAAATAAAGAACCGTCATGACATTCTTCAAATCGCAGAATATTAACGCGAGCCTTGTATGGTCGGAGTGATGCGTTTTCAGATTCTTCCTGCTAGTTTCATAGGGCTAATATTATCAAAAATACTGCTTATTAAACCTAGTAACGAATCAGATTTTAATTATTCTGTATTCTTCTATAATTTCCCAAATAAGTATTTATGAAATGACCTAGAAAGTCTTATGACAGCTCATATTTGCCCATTCAACAGGTTCTAAAATTTGGAAGATACTTTGCTGCCATCCAAATACTTAAAAGCTTACTTGGACCAAGTGTCACATTCAAACATCTCACGTTACTCTAATCAGTCCTAATTAGGGTACGTGCGATGAAGTCTACACACGAGCAATACAGAGCTGCACATTTTTTGCTTGCTTTGGATATTATCGAGTGAGAGCTTAACTTTAGTCTTGTATAAAAGTCTTCTCTTATTATCTAATTTTAAATATTAAGAGAATTATTTTGAAGCTTCGGAGTTCTTTCTTTATTTCCTGAAGGTTAACTTTTGATCCTATTATTATTTTAGTGTCTATTCTTGCTCTTGAGTACACAGATTCTGTAGCCAAATTACTCAAGCTCCAATTGCAATGTCAGCAAAAACCACATGACCTTGAGCAAGTAACCTGACCCCGCCCCCCACCATACCTCAGTTTTCTCTCTTACAGAATAGGAGTAAAAACAGCGCACAACTCGCAGAGCTGCATGAGCCTCGGGTGAAACTAGCAACTAGCACATGCTAAATATTATGATGAGCATCTCCATCGGTTTTACTGTTTCGGGTCTTTAATATGAGTCTTTCAGTTGATTTTTGTGTATAGTGTCGGATAAGGGTTCCGTTTCATTCTATCCGTGTGGACACCTAGTTTTCCCAACACCGTTATTGAATTGACCATCTTTTCTACATCGTGTAGTCTTGGTACCTTGTCAAAGATCAGTTGACTGTAACTGTGTGCAATTATTTCTGGACTCTGTTCTGTTTCATTGGTCTATATATCTGTTTTTATGTCAGTGCCATATTTTTTTTATCACTGTAGCTTCGAAATATATTTCGAAATCAGGAAGTGGGATGCCTCCGGCTTTGTTCTTCTTGCTCAAAATTGCTTTAAACATTTGAGGTCTTTTGTGGTTTCATGTGAATTTTAGGATCGTTTTTTCTATGTCTCTAAAGAAAGCCTTTGGTGTTTTGATAGGGATTGCATTTAATCTCTATATTTCTTTGGGTAGCATAGAGATTTTAACAATATTGATCCTTCCAATCCGTGAACACAGGATGTGTTTCCGTTACCTGAGTCTTTTCGAATTTCCTTCATCAATGTTTCATGTATTCGGTGGACAAGTCTTTGAACTCTTTTGTAAAGTTGAATTCCAATTATTGTAATCTTTTCGTCGCTCTTGTAAACAAAATTAGAAAAAAAAAAGCATCTCGACATTGGATTGGGCGATGAGTTTTTGGATATTGCAGGCAACAAAAGCAAAAATAGACAAGTGGAATTGTATAAAACTAACAGCCAAGGAAACAACAGTAAAACAGGCAGCCTCAGAATGGGGGGAAATATTTAGAAACCATATATAGGATAATGGGTTAATATCCAGTAATGCAAGGAACTCAACAATTTACTAGCAGAAAACAAAGCAAACAAACAAACAAACAAACA
>NW_011889039.1:483499-490000 GCF_000151845.1 Pteropus vampyrus | reverse complement strand
TATCCAACAGCATTATGCATTGCTATCTCAGAGAAGGTATTAGTATTTTTACCTTCGAGGATTGTTATTTTTAAAGTTCCGGTCACCTGATCTTCATACTGTGGGCCCAGGTCTTGGTGTATGTGAGACACGGATGGGTCCCCAGGCCCCACCCAGGACACGGGACGAGCAAAGATGATCACGGGCAGCAAGGAGCGGAGGCGGCTCCTCTCTGGAGCGTGGCTTGGGTTGACACTGTGACTGCCTCAGCTGCTGCCACAGGCATGGCCCGTTATCCTGCGTTTGACCTCCTCCTGAATAACTGCCTTTGGACCCCTGTACCCACATAGCGGGAGTCTTTCGCTGCTTATACCGTTGTAACGACAATTGCTCATGTATTACATGAGTAAAGAACTTTTTACAAGCTCCATAAAGCAGATTCGAGGAGATGTACATTGCGACCCAACACTTACATTTAGAATATTTTAATTGTTTATGCGTTTTTGTCTTTAAGGCTATATGAAATCAGGTCTGGGGTCATCTGTGTTTGCAATACAGAATTAATTTTGGAAGTAAAAGTCAACAAAGGCGATCCAGGTTGCGTTCCCAACTTCACCGTGTCACGTGGGGAAAAGGATCAACCTAAATGAACATTTCATGGCTTGTTGCAAACCCGTCCGTGTTGGAAGCTCACGGAGAACTCATGAAAATGGTGCTAACGTGTATGAAAACCCAGGTGACATCATCTCTGGAGTATAGTCAAGTGTAGTTGTAGTAAAAAAAAGTCACATTCACTGTTCGCTACAGTGAATGCATTCGGTGACTTTTCACTGTTTTCATAGGATGGATGAAAGTCTGGTGGAAGTCAGTGAACTAGAGTGAATTCTTCCCAAGGTAATATATTTACATCAAGGATTTTAAGTAAACAATAGGCTCAATTTTTATATTAACAGTTAAAACAGAGTTCACCATTAATATTCATTAGCTATACAATCATTAATTTGTTGTTTACGTAAACATTTATTTAAAACAGTAGAATCGTGTTGAATTAAAAAATGTTTTTGTCCTTAAGACTAATAAATGTTCAAAATTGTGTTTAAGTGTAATATTTGTATCTTCTGTGACTATTTTGCTCCCTGAAGGAATTTTCAGGTTTCAAACCAGGCTAATTATGTTTTTAAAACCACAACGAAGAGGATTAAATAGATTAAGCAAGAGCGTGACTGCAGTGCCCACTTGCTCCAAAATGCTAACTCTCTGGTTATTTACCCTTCAGACCATTAGATATTCAGGTTCTTCTGTCATAATGTTTTATCCTACAAGAACACAGTGAAGAAAGTCAAAATATCACCTTCCAAAGAATGTTTTGTGCTACTATTTACCTCACGATTCAAATATGACATGCTTTGGTTTGAGACTATTTCTAGACATAAGTCCTCGTGTTATAAATGCAATAAAGGATGCTCATAGAGAACATCTCTGAATGTAGCATGGAATTTAAAATAGACTTACCCTTGCAGTCCTCGTGGGGGTTGGGTCTCCAAAGGCCAGGTCATCTACCTGGCGTTTAGGTCCCTGGTGTCCAGGTGCTTCTGTAAAGCTGGGTCTCTCTTCCGTACTTGGAGTGAATTTCACTTTTCTTAGGTTCATGATGATTGTTTTATGCCACATATATGTAGTTATTGAATTGAAGCAAGCGGGGTCAGGGAGACTTCGAAGGCTCCAGCCAGTCAGCCTGGGCACGCCTCACACTCACTCAGACGACCCTGTGACGATGGAGCATAAGGACCTGAGTGACTTAGCCAACGCCTCGGCTCTAGAAAGTCCTTCAGGAGCCCCTACCAAGAACTTACCTGTGTGACTCCTTTCCTAAGCACAATTGCAATATAAACACCCCTCCTTTCCTCCGACCTATAGGGCTTGCAGGAAAATAAGGAACATAAGCTCTTCCTCTGCCTGCGGCTTACAGAGAGAATCATGAAAAAAAAATACACAAATAAGAATGATATCCTGCTTACGGCACAAAAAGAGTTGCCATTTTAAAGATTTGCCTTGTCTCTCTAGATCCAAAAATGGTCAAGAAGAGGGATGTTTTTCTTTCTTAACGTAAGCTACGCAGCACTGTCTGTGTTGGTTAGCCCTGGTCCTCGGGAGACCTGAGTGTGCACGCAAGCTCCCTACGCAGAGACCTTGATTCCTGAACTTGGATGACCAAAAATGAAGAAGGCTTGCTGGACATTCTATTTCATGCTTTGAATATTGCGCTAGACATAGAAGTTCAAATTTTAACTAGGATCCTCTTTTTAAGGGTCAGTCTGGTTGTATTCCCCCCTGAAGAACTCAGAATTTAGGGAACATGGCCCCACATTCTTACTCAACTGAGCAAATGGTACCAATACTATGCGACTGCTCAAGTCCATAGTCTAAGAATTACCTTTCATGCTAACCTTGACTCTTTCTGCTTCTAGACCACTGCCTAGTCCAGTTAGCTCACTGACATCATGTGCTATCGAGTGTGTATTGACCCCGTAGTCAGTGAATCAATTAGAACCTTCAATCATGGAGCTAGAACCAAAGAGCATCATCTGGACGAGCCCTTTTCTTAAAGGAAGGTGAAAAATCTTGCTGTGGAGATTTAAAGAAGGAGGTCATGGTCGAGAAGAGTCGAGACTGGAGACCGTGCCCCATCCAGTGTCAGGCACAAAAACAGCCACGTCGATAGTTTTAATCCCAGACACCTATTCAACGGACTGTGAGAATCCACACCAGTTATCCTACGACCTTCGGCAAGTTCCATCTCACGCGATCCCTTATAGGTCACGCCACAGGAGTTAAGGGACGTTCTTAGAGATAGCAAGCACGTCCTGACACATTCCCTTCCTCCATGTCCTAGCGAGGCAAACCCAGGGTATGAAGGAGGTTGTCACCAAGAGTTCCGATGTGGGCGTGCAACCGTGTCAGGGAGCTCACTCTCTGCACAGAGCGGCCAGATGTGCAATTCAGGAGCAGAGCTGAGACAGCCCCTGCACACACGCATGCGCACACATACACACACGTGTGCATGCACACACAGTGTCAGAGAGCGCACGCCCTGTGCAGTGTGGCTGGGAGGATTTGGATGTCACCAACATTGTAGAAGGGATCTGTCAGTATCTGTATTCAATGGTTGACAGTAAATTGAAGCACGTAAGTGGTTGAATGATATTTAGTTTTTCACTGTTAGTGAAAATATGGCCACTTTCAGCCGCTATCTTCAAACCCGCAATGACCTTGTCTGTTCCCTCGATGTCAAAGCAGGACCTGGAAAGAGACATTTCTGGCACGAGAAGCTTCACTAGACTCCACCTGGAGTGGTGTCGTCAACGACTCTGGTCATCCTGTAACTTTCTGTGATTTTACTCTTGATATCGCTGGATTTTATACTTCCGGTTCTTGGAAATATAAATGAATAAAAGTTTATAAATATTCGAGACGAGGGGTGGCCTTTGGCTCTGGCTTAAACTTAACCACCTGGTTGCCATCTGAGCTTGGATTTTGATCCACACACGTGAAGGATGACAGGCACAGGAGAGGCTGTCCTTGAAACGTCGGTGACAGAACCCACCTCATAATGAAGGTCATGCGTGTCCCAGCCGGCCTCGCCACATGCTCTCATGTTCCTCATCGCACGGTTAGGGCACTCGTCAAAAATCTCACATTTTGATCTTCTCCATTGTTTATTTCCCTTACAGTGAGTCTCAGATTGTCACTTAGTATTATTTCACTGTGACGCATAGTGGGTCAAAGTAACAAAATGAAAAATCTCCAGAATACTATTTGTTAGAGGTTTTATTTATTTATGAAGCCTTAATCAATGATGCTATTTATTACTCCGAGAGAGAGAGAGAAAAAACTGTGTTCTCTAAAAGGAAAGATTACACAGAAAAAAATGTACGTCACTCTAATTTCAGCTTCGCTGTCTTCTTTTATCTACTTTCAGAAACGATTTTAATGTGCAGGGCGATGATTTCCATTTGCAAGGAAACACTTAGATTGAAAAACACGTGTATATTTTAAAATTTGTTTTTTGCTTTGGCATCGATACTGCGTGAGTGTATGTCTGTGTGTCTGTGTGTATATATGTGTGCATATGTGTATATATGTATGTATGTGTGTTGTGTGTATGTATGTGCATGTGTGTATGTGTGTGTGTGCATGTGTGTGTGTGTGTGTAATAAAATACCATCACGATTATCAAATTCAGAGCAGGACTGCCATCCATGCCAGAATTATCCACCTTTCCATACATTATTAGGTTCAGAATAACATGATTTAACCCAAATCTCAATCCATGAAGACGCTCCATAGACTGAGAAATGTGAGAAGAGGAACAGCCGTGACAACATAATCGAGTATGTTTTCTAAGGAGGAAGAAACATGTGCAATAAATATGAATAAGATACGATAAAAATACAACACACTTTGATTCATGAACGGTATTATATTCACATTCCCCAAACCACACACACACACACACACACACACACACACACACACACACACACACAGGAGAAAGCCCAAGATGGGGCCCCCGACAGTAATTTGTTAGCATATATTTTGCTAAGACAAGAAGATCTCCATATTTCTCCCCGCTCCCACTGGGAGCTTCAGCCCACAGAATGATCCTAATTGAATTTTCCCTGCCTAAATGGAGTTGCCCCGACGTGAACTCGCTTTGAACGTGATGACAGAATGAGACATCTCAGAGCATCAGCTCCCTGAGACCTTGGGCCCAACTTCCATTACCTCCATTATCTAAACAAATAACCTCGGACAAATCAATTTACATTAATCCAACCTCGTGGCACACAACTCCCCGCTCTCCGTCAAAACGTCTCAATCAAGAGTCGAATGAATGTTCTTCAATATTTAGCTACGAGAGAACTTAATCTCCTGACTTATAATTCGCGTCAGTTGAACAAGTCTTCTTTTCGAATAATTAAAAAGAATCAGAACTCTACATAGAAAAGAATAGAGAGCGTATGGAATTCTAACTTCCTTAGATCATGAAGAATAGAAGACAGACTCTCTTCAAGGTGTGCAAAATCAGAAAGCGAAGGCGTAGGATGAGAGTCGACTTTGCTCGTAGACATTCTTTCTCTTGCTAACGAGCGTGGCCTTCTGCCTTTCGGGTACTTTTCATGTCGTTCCTGCTGCTCAGAGGGGGTGGGGTGTAGCATCCGAACGCGCATTTGGTCTTCGGATACGTGGTAGATTTCGTCATTGCTCAGAGACAGTCCCTGCCCCTCCCCCCGCCAACCGCCAGGCTCCGTTGGCATCGTGCTTGGCCACGTGCTTTGTGTTGGTTTAGCACGAAGGGTTATGGTGACGAGGACCCATTCGGTGGCAGAGAGCGCCGCCCCTCTCCGGGCTTTGGTCCCAGCGCAGTGACCATCTTTGGTCGATGGGTTGTTACTAGAGGCAATGCAAGAAAGTGTCATTGCCCTAGGAAAAGCATCCCTGATACCTCCCACCCTGTAGCCTGTGCCCGGGATGGACATACCTGAAGCTGACCCGAGCCACACCTGCCGGGAAAGGCCGAGCCCGGCCGGTCCACAGAGGTGACAACCAGGCAGCCCAGCCTATGTCAACAATACACACGCGTGCGAGCAGAACCAATGATCACCGTTTCAGCCAATGCGTTTGTGGGACAGAGATTAGCTAACTGATTTGCAGGCACGCTATGCACCGACGACCAGGTCCCCCTGTGTGTCCTCTCGGTTACACACCCCCGTTTAAGTCCGCACTCATCACATGGGGGTTCACGGGTGGGCGCTCTGAATGTCCAGAACAAATAACATAACTTCCAGAAAAGAAAAGAAAAATCGAGGAGAATATTTGGGCCCATTTAGGACCCCCTAACTTGGACTCATTACTTTTATGTTCGGTGTTGGGTAAAGAAATAAAGCTCATGAGTGTAAACAGATAACACGCGTCTCTCCTGCTGGGCCCCGGGGCACGGTTTGGCGTATGAAGGGTTCCTGCTTCTAGTCAGGTCTGTATGTGTGTGTTTCTTCAGTGGGATGACTCCCTACTACCTCATAATACCATGTTACACACATACACCTTCATGCGAAGGCAGTGACTACATACTCAGGCGGACAAAATAGTAAGCAAGACCCGGGCCTTGTTTTCGGTTTTAACAATCTAATGGAAATGATCTTTACCGAGAGACAATCGCCTATGATCTAAGTAAGAGATACATACCGCGACATTGGGACAGTAGTAATTTTAAGACCAATGCTGAAGGCTTATTATACATGGGGCACCTTCCTAAATACTTCATGCACCCTACCTCCCTTCGTGGTTATGAGGACTGCAAAATGAGACGTTATGATTCTCAGTTTACCAGGTGCGACCGTGAAAGCAGACACAGTTTAAGGAGTCAGCTCACACTCACCGGCAGTAAAATGCAGACGTGAATTTGAACCCATAGTCTGTCTGACCCCAAAATGCTCACTTTAACCTCTGTGTTATTGCACC
>NW_011889039.1:474571-482359 GCF_000151845.1 Pteropus vampyrus | reverse complement strand
TCGTGCACCCTACCTCCCTTCGCGGTTATGAGGACTGCAAAATGAGACGTTATGATTCTCAGTTTATCAGGTGCGACCGTGAAAGCAGACACAGTTTAAGGAGTCGGCTCACACTCACCGGCAGTAAAATGCAGACGTGAATTTGAACCCATAGTCTGTCTGACCCCAAAATGCTCACTTTAACCTCTGTGTTATTGCACCCTGATATTCTCTCATGAGACAGGATAGAACTGAGGAGAAGCCGAGATTGAGATCATGCGATGGGGTGAGATCATGCGACGTCTTACAGCCGGTGCTCCGCACAGCAGATGCCAGAAGAATGGCCCAAATTTTTGACAAACAGAGGTGACAGAGAAAGAGATTAGGTCATTAGAAACACTTAGCTGAGCATAGCTGGAAGGAAAAACAAAGCGGCGACATTGTGCTGGAGGGGGGCGGCTGGGGTCGGGGGGCCGGGGGGCAGCTGTAGTGTGTTCTTTGTCTTCCCCACACCCTTCCCTGGGCCAGCTCTGACCTTCCTGCTCAGCAGCGTGTGCCACACCCTGGGAGCTGCTGGGAGCTGCTGGGTGCTGCTGGGTGCTGCTGGGTGCTGTGGGGTGCTGTGGGGTGCCACCGCCTTGCCTAAGTGGTTCTTTTCGGATTCACCATTTTAGTGTTTCGTTTTTTTTTTCAAAATACTTGAAATTTTGCGTGTGTGTGTTGATGCCCTCGTCTATTAATAAAGCATCATTTTCAATTTACGCTTTTTTTTTTTAGTAATATTTTAAGTACAGTAACACTAAGAAGAAAGAGCACTGGGAATTTGGGCTGTTTCTACGGGGAGGCGGGATACACACGCTCCTGTTTGCCCCTCGGTGGTCGCTTCTTATGTCTCATTATCCACTGACTGTGAACTGCAGCCGCACACGGCCCCTAAAGAGCAAAATTCTCACCGGCCACTGCCCGTGGGCTTCGAAAGCCCTCGCCACTGTGGTGGCGCGTCAGTCCCTATGACCGAAGCGCTGCAGGGGGGCGGGGAAGCGTGAGCCTTGGTCGTGCGGTGGGTGTGGGCTGGGGAAAGAGCCCACCTTCGCGCCAACGCTGCCTGGCTCTGTGCCACTGCCCTGGTGCCCTGATCTCCGAGATAGATCCCCGAACTACTTAAAACGAGGAGTCGGCTGCTGCCTGGAATAATACTGAGACCGAGATCCAGCTGGGGGTTGACCCAAAAGGGCTGAGGTGGGCCACAGCCTGGGCCGGGCTGGGCCGGGCCATGCAGTCCGGGGTCACCCACGTGGCTCTAGGGCGGGGCTGGGCTCGGGCTGGATCAGATGGCTCAGTGACAGGAGGTGTAAGGAGCTTCCCAGGAAGGGACTGGTACTTCCTGCCATGCTCAGCGACCGGGCAGCACAGCACACGGGGCGTAGAAGACGGGGTGCATGGGGTGCGTGCACAGACTTCCTCGAGCAGGTCGCATTAAAAGGGAGAGGACGAGTGGCACGGTCGTGGCCATCAGGCGGGGTCGATCCCGAAGCAGCTGCGGACGAGGGGTGGTGGGGGAAGCCAGGTTGCGTGGCGGTCCAGAAGCCAGGGGGGACCCCCATCCTGGACAGAGCAAGTGCGTGGCTGTTGACAACCGGCCCGCAGCCAGCCCGATGCATGCGCCGCGTGACCCCCAGGAGGACCTGCTCGAAGCTTTCAGGGCACTGCTGCAGAGGAACGAGCATCTGCTCCATCCGTTTCTATTTCCAGAAGGACATGGCGAATGCATCCTGACGACAAGGCCACCGTGTCCACAGCTAAGGCCAGTCCTCCCCCCTCCATTTTACGTGGACACCCAAAGTTATCAGTCATTTGGCACAATCATGGATGAGCAGCACGTCACAGGGGTGGGACTGTTCTCCTCACTTCAAAGAGATGGAAGCACTTGGACTGACCTGTCCGCGCGTTAATACGTGGGATGCGGGTAACCCACGCACACGCTCCCCTCCCCCTCTCCATAAACCTTCTCAGTGGCAAATCAGACTACTCCTGAGGAGCTCCAGCAGTCCCACCGCGCGATGGCTGTATCCCGTCGACATCTCCGTGGACCAGCAGCTGGATGCACATCACCAGGGAGATGGGGCAGGACGAAGGATGTGTTTGTGCGCCCAGCGCTTCGCTCGCCAGGCGGGGGGATCGGAGCCGGAGGGGGATCTGGGACAACAGGCGGGACCCACAGACCCCCATCAATATCGTTTCAACGTAAGATGATTTGTCAGAAAGCACCGCTGTGCTTACTATCGGACAGTATTTTAATAATGAACAAAATCTGCTTTATTTTCCAACAATATTCGACATCTTCTTGAGGTTTCTGTGTTTCAGCCACAAATTTTGGATTCATTGTACTTTCATGATGATAGAGCTATAAAACATTAAGCCTCCATATGTAATTTCTAGAAAATTTTTCCCTGTGGTAAAATAATGCAAAATACGGAAATAAGAACATATCTGTGATTGGTTGAAGAAAAGTCCTTTTTTTTTCCCCATTCTCTTCCTCGGTTGTTGGATTATAAAACTAACACATTATAGGAGTCATATCAGGCACGTGACTTTCAGACGTATTTTTCAACTTAAAAAGAATGCCTTGCGTTTCTCTTACGTTTTTTCTCCATTTCCGTCTGATGGCACATTTTCCTCCTTGCAGACATCCGTGGTTCTGGCCTTCCCCATTTCTTCCCCACAGAGCCGTCTGCTTCTCTCCTTCACAGAGTCCCCCTAGCCTGGGACACTTTGCCTTCGGGGCACCCCTGAACCACTGACACCCCTTCTGGTGCCAGGTGCTGCTTTGGGGAGCAGCGAGGGAGAGGACTGTGGGTTTCCAGTGACAGCTGCAACGGGTACCACAAACTGCATGGCTAGAAACAACAGAAACGTGTTCTCACTGCTCTAGAGACCAGAAGTCTGACATCGAGGTGTTGCCCCGTGGGCCCCTCCTGGGGGCTCCGAGAGAGAAGGCGCCCTGGCACCTCCCAGCCTCCGGGGGCCGCCGATCGCCCTTGGCATCCGGCGACCAGCCGCTGCCTCCCTGCGACGTCTGCCTCGTCACCACACGGCCGCCTCCCCGAGTGTCAGTGTCATTCTTAGAACACGAGTCTTCAGATTCAGGGCCCGCCCTAGTCCGTCTCGACCTCCTCTTGTCATGATTACATCTGCGAAGACCCTGTCCCAAACCAGACCACTGCCACGGGAGCTGGAAGACAGACCGTCACCATGCGTTTCCTTGGAGAACCCGTCAACCCACGACAGAAAGCGTGAGGAAGATCGGCCCACTTATGAAGACGACACCGAAGAAAACGAGCCGAGCTCTGCCACTGAGCGGGGCGTGTCCAGAGCCACCTCTCTCCCCGCCCGCTGAGCAAAGCAGGCTTTGCCGCAGGAGAGGGGCTATGGCTAAGGGTTGGAAGGTCAGAGGGCAGGGTTTGGGGGTGAGCACCGTGCAGTTGACGTGGGAGGGTCTGCACTGTTAGGGAGGTTAGGGTGAGGGTTAAAATCAGATTTAAATTCGCAATCTTAGATTATTGTTAGGGTCACAGTGAAAGTTTTGATTCCGATTAGGAATCATATTGTAGTTGTTGTCACAAAATTTTACGTGTGAAATATTTCCAAGAGGTGGTCTATTTTTACATTCCCTTTCTGTCTTTCCAAATTTAACAGATTTTTTTTTTTTTTTCTCATAGCATTGGAGTTTTGTTCTTTGGCAAGCAAATTAACGACCTAAACTCAGAATCAAAAATAGGACAGTGTGTGATTGTTAATGACAAATCACGTTGAATGTGTTCCTAATTTCCCTGCCAGATTTCTGCTACATACATAACCTTCGCATGAACTTAACCTCGTTAATCTTATGAGGAAAATGCAGCTACTTCATGTGGGAAAAAATCCTCGGGTCCTTCTCCCCTCTTGGGCACTCAGCTCCCAGAGAATGAAGGAGCTCAGCAGGTACAGGTTCAAGAGCAGGATCGCTGCTTCTGAAAACTGCTTCCCAGAAGGCCACCCGCTCACGCACTTGCTTTGTGCTGTGGGATGGCGCGACCGGCGCGGAAGCTCGGCCCCAAATGTGGCCTTGGCCGTGACATTCCTCCTGCGTGCGGCTCGGCCCCAATGGGAGGCCGGAAACCCGGCTCTGCTGGTGAGTGAGGGCGCCATCACTGCTGGAATATACGCTTTCATCTTTTGACCATAGCAGTTTAAATAATATGGGTTACAAATGGCGGTTTAATATCTGCAAATGATTCTTTATTCCTTGGGACCCCCCACCGCCACCCCTGGGAAGTGTCCCATCAGCATCTCTCTGTGTTAGGAAGCTTAACTGTACGGTGACTCTTGGGAAAGGTTCGAAGTAAAGCTTGACGCTGTTCCGTGGAGGGGCCCATGTTTTCTCATCGTCAACAGGAACCCCGGACTCTGCGAACACCCTCTTCACCTGACACAAAGCCGCATACAAAGTCATCAAGAAAAAGGTCTCGGTGTCCCTCTTAGACAGACAAGCACATTTGGCACGTTCCTAACTGCATTCTAGACACACCAGTGATGAGAGAGGCTAAGAATTCAAGATGCGAAGCTTTGAACCTCGGCAAAAATGATTCAAGAGGTGAGCGGGAAGGAAGGATATATCATCTTTCCGTTTGAAACAAGCACATTCTGTTCGTGATCTTATCTGACAAGATTGTGCAGCTGTTAAGAAAATTTTAAGAACCTCTACTTAGGACTTCTTGTATTAATCAAGAAAAATATGTTCAAATTGGATAAAAATACGATTGCCGCCAAAGTTGACAAGAACATCTGGAGAAGGTCTCAGCTCTCTCCTGAAGGCACATGGCTTCAATCTGAGCAGGCAGATGAAGCTCGAAAGAATCAAAGGGGTGTTGAAAAATTCAAGGCAGTCCCCCTGGACCTCTCCTCCGTCGCATGTCTGGGCCGAGCACCAACTCCACCAGGCAGAGCCCGCGTCGCGTTTGCTTGTGATCCCCAGCGCCCGGCCGCGGATGGCACCCATGTGTGTAAGTGACGAAATTAGCAGGTAACGTTGAGGTGACGAGGCGCCGTTTGAACAGCTGTTTGAAGGGAGAGATGCAGAGAGCCCCTTGGGAACCAGCTTTCAGGCCAGAGGGAAGGAGCTCCGAAGCTCCGGCCTAGGGCGCGCCAGTGGATTTGAGGGGTTCCCCTGGGTGGGGGTGCCACCCGGAGAGCCAGCGGGTGAGAGGGTGCAGCAGGTCAGACAGAGAGGCGCGGGGACGGCCCCACCACCCTGGAAGTCCGGCGTCTCAGCCTCGATGGGTCCACAGCTGGGCCCTTTGTCTTGTCCCCAGAACTGCTTTGCCGAGTCACCCGTGGCCGGGTCGCCCGGCCCACGTCAGAAGTCTCTGCAACGCCCTCCTTTCCCTCACGCCCCGCACGGGACCCGTCAGAAATCCTGTCGCCTGTGTCTTCGCGATGCTCCCACGGCCAGGCCCTCCTCAGCCCCTGCCCCGCCACGGCCCACGCCCCGACTCCCGCAGGGGCGCTCAGCAGCCTCCGAACAGGCCTGGCCCTGCTCTGGCTGCCGCCTTCTACTGGCCCTGTCCCTTACAGCAGCGGTCCCCAGCCTTTGTGGCACTAGGGACCGGTGCTCCTATGGGACTCTAATGCCTGAGGATCCGAGGTGGAGCCGAGGCGGTGACGCTGGCGCTGGGGAGCGGCCGCAAATCCAGATGCAGTTTCGACCGTCCACCCGCCCGCCGCTCACCTCCTGCCGTGTGGCCCGGTTCCTGACAGGTCACGGACCGGTACCCGTCCACAGCCCGGAGTTTGGGGACACTGCCTGAGAGTCTCTGCTCAGAGAGCCATCCCTTTTAAGAGTCAGTCAGATCGTACCACATCTCCGTTCCCAGTGGCTTCCTTTTCTCTCAGATTAAAGTCCTCTACTGGCCTGCAGAGCCCTGTGCGATTTATCACCTGTGTCAATCAAGGTCCCAGCGGGATGGGAGGCCACACTCTGATGAGAAGGACGCACCCCTCATCCTGACTCAGACGTTCCCCCACCTCACCGTGCCGCTGCTGCGCTGGGCCGCTGACTGCGGGGTGCTCATCCCAGGGCCTGCGCATGGGTCACCCCCTGGACCCGAACGCTTCCTCTCAGAGCCCGCAGGACCCCGCGCTGCCCTGGCTGCCACTTCCTCAGTGGGAACCACTGGGCGACTCTTCCACGATGCGGATGATTCTCTCCTCTCTGCCCCGCTCATCATTCCTAATCTCCCTTCATATGCTCTGCTTCGGGTTTTTGTTTTCTGAGCTTTATTAACTCCTAAAACTCACTCTAAAATGTGCTGATCGATGATGTCGATTGTTTGTCATCACTGTCCCCGTGCTAGGACATTTCTCCATGGACGGATCTGAGTGTGTCATGAAGGGGGCACTCCTCGAGATCCGCCGCCGAGTGACTAAATGATGATGATGGAGGGCTGGGCACTTCCTCGGTCGCACAGTGGAGGTGCCCACGGCCTTTCCTCCCCTGGTGCAGTGGTGACCTAAAGTTCCCGGATGAGTGGGGACAAACTTCTCAGATTGCAGTGTACTGGGAAAGGAGCCATTTTCCATGTATCTACATATTGGGGTCATTTCATTAATAGACAGTGAACTCCAGTGGAGTAAAGATCCCAAGAACTACACTGAACTTTAATCTTAAAATAAAATTACGAGAACGGAAATCATTTAATGCGATTGTAGCAAGCTAACTCATGGCTGCAAAGCCACCCATGCCCTCGGTCTCAAAACCTGTGACTGTGTTGCCTGACAAGGTGACAGGGAGGTGGCAGATGAGATTGAGTAAAAGACCCCGGATTGTCCAGCGGGGTGTCGACGAGAAGGACTGAGTGAGCAAAGGAGATGTGGTGACTGAAGCAGAGGCTGGAGGGACGTGGGCACAGAAGCCGAGGGATGCGGGCACCTCTAGGAGCTGGAGAAAGCAAGGAACCGGCTTCTCCCTTGGAGCCTCCAAACGGAACCCAGCCCTGCAGAAGCCTGGGCTTTAGCTCCTTGCCACCCATTCTAGCTTCTGACCTCAGCACCTCAGGACCACGTGGGCGCTGTTTCCAGTCGCCCAGTGCATGGTGATACATCGCCGCAGCCACGGGACACGAACCGCAGGACAGCGGCGGACAGTGGAGCCCCGGTTACTCCCAGGGCCTCAGCCCCACCCACATTTGGCCACCCCTAGCCATGGCTGGACACTGGAAGGCTTACCGACGGTCACGCTTAATCTTTGCAATTTTTGTGGAGATCATACTGGGAAAATTGTTTAAAATTTAAATAACTCTGTCAATAATTCTGACTCTGAAGGAAAAATACGTTCAAAATCTGACAGTGTAAAAGTGATGTGATTTTACTTGAATCACCTCGTTCTTTGCGAAGGTGTAAATACAGGTGTCACAACGACCTCCGGTTTCCTTGTTCAGTCTCTGTCCCCTACTGGGAGAGCATGTGTGTGTGCGCGACATCATATAAGACTATTAATCATTAGCAATTATTGCTGTGAACATACAGCTGTATTAATAGTTCTAATTTTAAAAATAAAGGTCACTAAAGTGTCTGTGAACTTTCTAAGGACCTGCCCACGCACTTTAAATAACACTTCTATTATATTAAACTCCAAGTAATCACTTTATGATTATACTTTTCTTTTGATGCCCCGAGTTTAAGCTGAGAAAGTACCGACTGCCAGAGTCAGTATGCTGGGCGAAAATGCCCGTTTCGCCTTAACGTGGGCTCAGAAACGGTTCGGCTCCTTCC
>NW_011889039.1:463487-466526 GCF_000151845.1 Pteropus vampyrus | reverse complement strand
ACTCTGATGAGAAGGACGCACCCCTCATCCTGACTCAGACGTTCCCCCACCTCACCGTGCCGCTGCTGCGCTGGGCCGCTGACTGCGGGGTGCTCACCCCAGGGCCTGCGCATGGGTCACCCCCTGGACCCGAACGCTTCCTCTCAGAGCCCGCAGGACCCCGCGCTGCCCTGGCTGCCACTTCCTCAGTGGGAACCCCTGGGCGACTCTTCCATGATGCGGATGATTCTCTCCTCTCTGCCCCGCTCATCATTCCTAATCTCCCTTCATATGCTCTGCTTCGGGATTTTGTTTTCTGAGCTTTTATTAACTCCTAAAACTCACTCTAAAATGTGCTGATCGACGATGTCGATTGTTTGTCATCACAGTCCCCGTGCTAGGACATTTCTCCATGCAGGGATCTGCATGTGTCGTGAAGGGGGCACTCCTCGAGATCCGCCGAGTGACTAAATGATGATGACGGAGGGCTGGGCACTTCCTCGGTCGCACAGTGGAGGTGCCCGCGGCCTTTCCTCCCCTGGTGCAGTGGTGACCTAAAGTTCCCGGATGAGCGGGGACAAACTTCTCAGATTGCAGTGTACTGGGAAAGGAGCCATTTTCCATGTATCTACATATTGGGGTCATTTCATTAATAGACAGTGAACTCCAGTGGAGTAAAGATCCCAAGAACTACACTGAACTTTAATCTTAAAATAAAATTACGAGGACGGAAATCATTTAATGCGATTGTAGCAAGCTAACTCATGGCTGCAAAGCCACCCATGCCCTCGGTCTCAAAACCTGTGACTGTGTTGCCTGACAAGGCGACAGGGAGGTGGCAGATGAGATTGAGTAAAAGATCCCGGATTGTCCAGCGGGGCGTCGACGAGAAGGACAGAGTGAGCGAAGGAGATGTGGTGACTGAAGCAGAGGCTGGAGGGACGTGGGCACAGAAGCCGAGGGATGCGGGCGCCTCTAGGAGCTGGAGAAAGCAAGGAACCGGCTTCTCCCTTGGAGCCTCCAAACGGAACCCAGCTCTGCGGATGCCTGGGCTTTAGCTCCTTGCCACCCATTCTGGCTTCTGACCTCAGCACCTCAGGACCACGTGGGCGCTGTTTCCAGTCGCCCAGTGCATGGCGATACATCGCCGCAGCCACGGGACACGAACCGCAGGACAGCGGCGGACAGTGGAGCCCCGGTTACTCCCAGGGCCTCAGCCCCACCCACATTTGGCCACCCCTAGCCATGGCTGGACGCTGGAAGGCTTACCAACGGTCATGCTTAATCTTTGCAATTTTTGTGGAGATCATACTGGGAAAATTGTTTAAAATTTAAATAACTCTGTCAATAATTCTGACTCTGAAGGAAAAATACGTTCAAAATCTGACGGTGTAAAAGTGATGTGATTTTCCTTGAATCACCTCGTTCTTTGCGAAGGTGTAAATACAGGTGTCACAACGACCTCCGGTTTCCTTGTTCAGTCTCTGTCCCCTACTGGGTCAGCATGTGTGTGTGCGCGACATCATATAAGACTATTAATCATCAGCAATTATTGCTGTGAACATACAGCTGTATTAATAGTTTTAATTTTAAAAATAAAGGTCACTAAAGTGTCTGTGAACTTTCTAAGGACCTGCCCACGCACTTTCAATAACACTTTTATTATATTAAACTCCAAGTAATCACTTTATGATTATATTTTTCTTTTGATGCCCCGAGTTTAAGCTGAGAAAGTACTGCCAGAGTCAGTATGCTGGGCGAAAATGCCCGTTTCGCCTTAACGTGGGCTCAGAAACGGTTCGGCTCCTTCCCCTTTGAGCCGGCTGCGCGGGACGGACGAGTCCTCTTTGGTGGGACTCATTAGGCTGCTCCTCGACCTCCCGCCTACAACCTACGACCTACAACCAAGTCACTATTAGATGCGAGCGGACTGGCCTATTATTCATTCTTCCCTCCAGAAATGTCTTTTCACGCAGCCAAATGGCTTTTATCAAAATAAGTTGACTATTCCTTTTCCGTGTATGTCTCTCATAGTTTTATTCATTTTCTTCCGTGTGAGTCAGAGAGGTGGGCCCGGCGACAGTCACACCCGCCTGTGTGTGGACCTGCCGGTTCAGAACCGGGGTCTCTAATCCGCCACTTCGTCCTGTGAAGAGAGTTAGCTTCTGTCTGTGGACGCCCATTCAGAAAACGACCGAAATTACCCCAAAGGCCAGTGAGTCCAAGTTCATCCGAGTCAGGTCTTTTAAGATCGTTCATTTCTGGTGGTTAAAATATAATTCTTTCCGTTAACTCATAGAAATGTTTGCAAAAAAAGTCATTACAAAACATATTTCTTTAGAGAAAAAACACACTTCGTCCGCAGGCTCCTTTCGCTGGGTTGAGAAGATTAAAAGGTTGCGGTAAAAATCTGGCCCAATGAGACCTGCGTCAGTGTGCACACCTGGGCTGTTTGCACACCTATGCGGGGTGCACTTCTCGTTATGAGTTAGTCCCCAGTCTTCACTCCCGAATGTGAGTGAGGGTCTTTGCCGTGTCTCTCCAGAGCCCCTCGGTGAACACGCTTGATGTCCCCACGTCCTCGGGGATTACAACCCCTCTGTGTGCTGATGACCCCCAAAGTTGCATCCCCGACTCCAAACGCTTACCTCAAAACGCCTCAACGTTGCCACTCGAACATCTAATTTGCATCTCAGCCTTAACAATGAAGCCACTTAGTTACTAAGCTAATTCCCACTCAGGAGAGGGAGGCCTGGTCTGCCCCAGTCCGGAGGGGAGGCCATGCGAGGGGCCCGGGGTTCAGGGCAGGGCGGGGTCGTATGAGCTACGTGGCCTGTGGGATTTCATCTTCACCTTTCGGTGGCCGTCACCCCCAAACACCGAAACGGTCCTTGGCGCATGTGTGCTTTCTATGACAACACGCCCTGGGAAAGCCAGCCGCTCTCCACGCCACTCCGCCGGGGAGGCTGCTGCTCCCAGAGCCACTTGCCAGGGAAGCCTGTCTGTCCCTCGAGGGCTTCTCGCTGCGGGGACCGGGGCTGCTGGTCGCAGCGGAAGGAG
>NW_011889039.1:461351-462897 GCF_000151845.1 Pteropus vampyrus | reverse complement strand
TTTCTGGTGGTTAAAATATAATTCTTTCCGTTAACTCATAGAAATGTTTGCAAAAAAAGTCATTACAAAACACATTTCTTTAGAGAAAAAACACACTTCGTCCGCAGGCTCCTTTCGCTGGGTTGAGAAGATTAGAAGGTTGCGGTAAAAATCTGGCCCAATGAGACCTGCGTCAGTGTGCACACCTGGGCTGTTTGCACACCTGTGCGGGGTGCACTTCTCGTTATGAGTTAGTCCCCAGTCTTCACTCCCGAATGTGAGTGAGGGTCTTTGCCGTGTCTCTCCAGCGCCCCTCGGTGAACACGCTTGATGTCCCCACGTCCTCGGGGATTACAACCCCTCTGTGTGCTGATGACCCCCAAATTTGCATCCCCGACTCCAAACTTTTACCTCAAAACGCCTCAACGCTGCCACTCGAACATCTAATTTGCATCTCAGCCTTAACAATGAAGCCACTTAGTTACTAAGCTAATTCCCACTCAGGAGAGTGAGGCCTGGTCTGCCCCAGTCCGGAGGGGAGGCCATGCGAGGGGCCTGGGGTTCAGGGCAGGGCGGGGTCGTATGAGCTACGTGGCCTGCGGGATTTCATCTTCACCTTTCGGTGGCCGTCACCCCCAAACACTGAAACGGTCCTTGGCGCATGCGTGCTTTCTATGACAACACGCCCTGGGAAAGCCAGCCGCTCTCCACGCCACTCCGCCGGGGAGGCTGCTGCTCCCAGAGTCACTTGCCAGGGAAGCCTGTCTGTCCCTCGAGGGCTTCTCGCTGCGGGGACCGGGGGTGCTGGTCGCAGCAGAAGGAGAGGGAATCGGCCCCCCGGTGCCAGGTGTCGCTTAAGCCGACATCTCCTAATTCAGAAAGCGGTTGGCGTCTGCTGTGTGCAAAACCGTCAAAATCCTGTTCGACTATGGAAGTAAAGCTTAAGAAATTAAATTAAGAGTCTTTACCTTTCGTACACTAAAGGAAAATAAAAAGGAAAGAAAAAAGTTTAACTGGTATTTGCTCTTTAAAATGTCAGTCATAAACATCAGTATCACAGACTGTATTATCCCATGTGTGTGTTTAATTCTCATGGAAATAATGCGAACTAATTTTGCCAAAAGAGCTCTTTAATTATCTCTATTGGAAAAACTTCAGCATAAGGCAAAGTTCAAATACTAAGCTAATTTATGGTGGTTGAGAAAAGCTTAATGCCTAAGAACGGTGAAATAAATTTAGATTTATTGTGGGTAATAATGGATAATCACAACCATTCCATGATGGCATAGCATTACATAAGCTACATTATATTTATGATGAACATCTGGCGTACTGTACGCGATTCCGATCACTTTAATTAAACCAGCCTCCAGGCTCCCATGTAGCGGCCAGCGGTGCGGGCCGCGAGCTCCGCACGCCGGGGGCCTCGCCCAGCCAGGGCTCGCGGGGCGCGCTGACTGCGGGCTGGGACCGTGACCTGTCGCGCGCAGTTTGAGCGGAGTCGCCTGAAAATCGGGGTGCCACAAACATCCATCTCCGCCTGTGGCACCTGCTGGACGTCGTGTAC
>NW_011889039.1:427790-460736 GCF_000151845.1 Pteropus vampyrus | reverse complement strand
ATGCACATGTGCATTCACACACATCACATGCATCCACACACATATACATATCCACGTATGTTCACACGTACAGATATGCACACAGAAACACATGCACACATATGCATGCACATGCCACCTATATACATATATACACACAGACAAATATATTTACACACGGACACAGGTGCACACACCTATACACACACATACACCAGAGAGACATGGACGTGCACGTGCACATACATGTACACACCCAGGCAGCCACATGCACGGACACACACTAGCACACACGGACACATAAGCAAACGCATGCACACACAGGTTGCCGTCCATCTTGAGAACGGTTCCAAGAAAAGATGACAAGTTTTGAGTAATAAGTCCTGGTACTTGTTCTCCGGGTTAAATAGAGAGAAAAGAAGGCTTTTGCTCGCCTTGAATATAAAATAACACTTTTTCTCCAAAAGTAATACACCTGGAAACCACTATAAAGGTTGAGAAGAAGTTGACGTCCTCTGGCGGGGGAGTGGCCGGGGCCCAGCTGGTCCCCTTGAAGTCCCAGGACCCCTGGCCCTATGTATGAAAATGACCGCCTGTAAAATTAACATTTTCCTTTCTAGCTGCATGTCTCTGAACAATGGCATCCATCCGACCTATAAAATAATTAATAAGATTTTGAAAAGTTCGGAGCAACATAAGAGTATGATTTTTATGGATGGAGACCATTGGTGCCCGCTGACAAATCGCCCTGTTCCATATGTCTGGGGTGTGGCAGTCAGAGGGGCTAACGATCAAAAACGAGTCAACACCTAAATGTAGAGGAAATAGGACAATGAACAAAAAGAATCATTTCTTTAGGAATATGCTTTTCTGTTAATGTAAGTCAGAAAAATAAGATCTGATCTCCTACATCATTTTCTTCACAAAAGGAAATAGAAAGAATTCCAAGGAAAGGACAAAATCAGCACCCTCATATGCCGTGTGAAGATGACCTCCTAGGTATTTAAAATCAATTCGAAGAACTGCCTGAACTAATTTGAAAATTCGTTTTCTCTTCCAACATAAAGGTGCCAAAAGAAATTAAGATAGACAAATATATCTGTTTTCAAAAGTAAGTACATCTCCGGATTTATGGACCTATATTCTGGTCGTTGATTCACAGCAAATTTTTGGAGCGCGTTTTTAGGTATTTCATTTTGGTGGGAACAAGGAAACTGGCAGAAGTCACCCAAGACTGACGTTGATTCTCTGATAATCGTGCTGTCCAAGCTCTCTGCCCTCTGTGTCTACGAGGTCGCAGATCAGCGGATGCCACGGACGGGACTGTGCTGACTTTAGAAAACTGGTCACGCCGTCGTCCGTGACACCGTCGTCCGTGACACCGTCGTCCGTGACACCATCTGGAAGTGTATGACGAGTAAAAGCATCGTTGGAGTCGAATTAAGTGCATGTGTTGCTAGTGAGCAAACGGTTCTCAAAGAATACAGATTAACTGATCAAAACCGGGACGGATAAATATTCAGCAGATTTCTACAAAGCCCTGTTTTTGAAACAACCACATTCACACATGTTGAACCTTTTGATGGGCGTTTGACTCGTTTCCATGTCTCCATCACAAACAAAGCTGCTGGGACATCCACGTGCACCTGCGTCTCGTGCACGAGTACATTTCACTTTGTCTCGGGTAATTCACGAGGAATGGGGTGGCTAGAGCGCGTGGCAGGCGTGATCCATTCATTAGGAACCTTCTCAGCTGTCTCTAAAGGAGACGCATCGGCTTAGATTCTCACCGGCAGGGAACGAGAGTCCCCAGTGCAGCGTAGCCTCGTCGACCCTCGTGTGCTCGAGTCTTTTTAATTTTAACCGTTCTAATGGGTGTGTAGTGGCTTCTCGTTGCGGTTCTAATTTGAATTTCTCTAATATACCGGGCTTTTTATCTAGTTTCAGTGCCCACGGTTTCAACCTAGACTACGTCACACTGTCACTTTTACCTTATTTATTATGACACATCCTCAGATCGGCTGAGTTATACTTTGCCCAGCACTTCTCAGTGGGGACGGCAAAATCACAAGGATAAAAATGTGGGCTCGTCTAGAGCTTGTGCATCGACTCAGAGAGGAGAAGCAAAGGAGGGCGTTTGATCTCACAGGGTCATAAGTTATGGACCGCAGATTTAACCGTGATTCCCAGAGAGTAAGTAAGAGGGTCGTAGCTCACAAGTCTAGGTGACACTGAAGTGTTTCATTGAGATACGCTCTGAAATTTGGCATGTCTTGAGAGGGATTGCTCCTGCCTTCGCCCTTGAAGGAATATACATTCCTTAGACTTAAACCTTTCACGTTTATTTTCAGACTCTATACGTAGTTTTCATTCATGTCATCCTTGCACATTGTACGGCAGAGAAGTTTGCAATAGACCATTTTCTGTCGATGTCATTTAAACATTGTTGTTGAAATGGATGTTTCTAGCACTTTTTAATCTTTGAAATCCAAATATGGCTCATAGAAGTTTATTTATGTGCTGTTAAAAAAATTCTTTCCCTCGAGTATTAAGCCTGCTCAGTCTTCGCTTACGTGCCTTTCTTCAGTTCATGAAATCGTCTTCTGCATCTTTGTCTTTTTCTCTTTTCCGTTTGTTTTGGTGTCTTCCCCAGAAACTCCTTCTCTGTCCCCTCCTGTTGAACTGATCTCTCCTTGTCTCTGCCATCCTGGAAAATGGATTCAATTTTATCCTTTTAATCGTGAGTTTAATTTTCTGTGGCATTGATGCCTTCATTCACTGTACTCGTGTGAATTTTATTTTAGATGCTGAATTTTAAATTTTCTTGCAATCTATTTTTAATATCAATTTTTCACTTTGCTTAACCGGTTTTGTTTGTCTATTTGTTTTTAAGACTTCCTGTGCTTTCCTTTCTTATTTATGTTCTGACAAAGTAAAACGATTTCTCCAAATTTTTCTAACTTCAGGTGGATAAAGGTTCATATTTTGTAAACGGATGCGTCTTTTTCATAGAACTTACGTATCTTACATTTCCATATATCTCTCTTGTATTTGAAATTTATAGAATGTATATGAACAAAATATTCACCCGAAGATGGTCAATTGCACTGTTCTTCGCTATGTTCCTTGCTTATTGCAGCAAAAATTGTTGAATTCGACCACAGAGTTACGCTCCAAAGAAAGGTGGTTATGCAAAGTCTCAGGTCCAGTTCCCATGTCTTACTCAGTGCTGCCAACTGCCCTGCCGTGGTCAGAATCATAGTCGCCTCTCTGTCCTTCTTTTCGATAGTCAATCAGCCTAGAGAATGCCAGAAAGCGTGACTTCCGGAGCACACAGCTTAGTCAGCTCCTCTTCTCGAAACTGCCCACCGCGGCGAGCCCCCGCAGAACCGTGCGGCTTCCCTGTCCCCGCCTGCCACTCCCTGCTCTCTGCCCCCCACAGACTCGGGGGGCTTTTGCTGCTGGAAGGGACATAGCAAAATTCAACTCCGTTCGTCTCAGAAGTGCCACCTATGCATGGCATAGAGGTCATCACACGGTTTCTTGGTTTCTCGGAACTCAGACATCTTCATCACGGAGAAGATAATGTAGAAAGTACATTAAAATTCTGTAGGGAGATGGTGTTTTATTCGGCAATGCCTGGATATCTTTCCCCTTGACTCAGACTCTCAGCGCGACCTCCCTGATACGTGTGATGTGTTTTGGGGGCGAAGAAAGCTGGGGCTCCAAGAAGACCCAGAACCCACCCGACGACCTATTGCCAGGGCACGGAGAGCTCAGCATGGGAAAGCGCCAGCCCTGCCTTCCGACACCCTGGAGCCCCGCAAGGCAGGGGCACCGCGCACGGGCACTGACTGCATTTCCACAGTTCCCTCCTTCAGTTTATCAAGGTGATCTGATGTTAAATCACGTTACGATGTCAAAGTATAAGGAAGTTCTAGGTCCATTTGAGCCTCAGACACAAATTTTGCAACTTATCGTTTATCATAGAATTGCACGATTTATGTTCACTGAGATGTATACAAGTGAATTCATTTTGAAACATTTAAAACAGTTAAATACGTAATATAAGTTATAAAAAATGTTTAAAGCAAGCACCAAAAGAGAACTGAAAAGCATTTATTATTTTGAATATTAGGGAAATTCTTCTCAAAATATCGTCTGTAGTAATTTAAGTATGTTTTATAAGACTGTAAAATATTATTACATTCAGGTTTCCAGCATCACCCTCTCGTATCTGATTCGTTTTAGGACACGTTCTCGATACGCGTGACCTATTTGTTGGCGAGGAAAGGAATTATCTCCCCTCATGATAATTATGAACCAGGAGCAGACGAGGCCCGGTTCACATTTATTTCGTCCTTTTAAACCGAGGCGCCTTCCACGGCCTGGGACTCTTCATCCAAAAGCGAAAAATGACATCACAGCCTCCTCCACACCACGCTTGTACGTAAAGACACGCTTCTTCACTGGAAAGCTTAATATTTATTGTTATAATAGATTCCATTGAATTGAGTAACGTAAAAAGAAAAAACATAAAGCCACTTGCTTTTCTTGGCTGTTGCTGCATCAAAAGACGCGTCAGACCACGGTGACTTACGATGGTGTGTCTCTCACGTGCCTTTGGGGTCACGGAGAGGCTCTGCCGCTGGCACGGTGTTTGCTGGGCCTCTGGGGTGGCCGAAAGGTCCAACCTTGCCCGGGTCCGTGGCTGGCCGTGGGTGCTGACGGCCAGCGGGAAGCGGAGCTGCCTCCACGAGCTGAGGCTTCAGTTCTGCCCCGTGTGGGCTGCTCTGGGTGACTGCTCGGGCCCCCTTACAGCGTGACGGCCCGGGTTAGGAAGTGGGGTCCAAGCGTAAGAGCGGATACTGGCCTCCTAGATCAGTGCTCAGGAAAGGCATGCGGTCACTCCTGCCACTTGGTTTAAACAGGTCAGCAGAGCAGCTCAGACACAAAGAGTGAGAACGCAGATTCCAATCTTTGTCAGAGGAAGGACAGAGAATGCGCAGCCATCTCTAAACCTCCACAGCCATTAAGTCGTACTATCGTTTTCTGGTTTTGTTTGTTTGTTTGTTTTTTGTTTTTTTGTTTTTTTTAGAACGCCTAGTTTTCCTCTGGATACTACATGTAGAAGAAGAGTCATTTGGGTCTGTGCTCCGAGGCGTGGTCAGAGTCCAGATTTTATTTTATTTTATTTTATTTTAATTTTTTTAGGAGTCCTGATTTTAAAGCTTAGGTACATTCTTAGTCTTACAAATATTAAGAATATAATTTGTTATATATAAAAATAAATAGAATTAATCGTATTTTTTTATATGCCCAATGTACTATCTTATAAATCCCAATTGGAGATCCACCGACTTAAAAATTAAAATTAAGTAATTTTCTCTCAACGTACTACAAAAAAATATTAACTTGATTGAAAGCGGCACAATACTATGAAGTAAGAGAACTGTAAATTTATATAAAACAGAAGGGAAAGAAGAAGAAGGGAACAAGTCTGCTAGATAAGAAGACAAATGTAAAAAAAAAAAAAAGACATAAATATCCACAAACTTGCAAGGGGTCGGCCACCGTTTTGTTCTGAGGTTTCCAGCCATCAACGAAGTGACAAAAATGTGGTCGATGCCTGCATGGTCTGCACAGCAGAAAACAATCAACACACAGACAAGACGTTAGGGAGACACAGGACGAGTCCTGCTTCTAAGACCAGAGAAGATTGGAGGTCATGAGGGCGGGGGTCCTGGTGACGCCATGCTGGGCGGTCTCAGCAAACCCTCGAAGTCAACCCAGTGGGGAGTTTCCGACAGGTCCCCCTGGTCCAGTGTCACGATGAAGGCCAGGAAGTCCAAGGTCCATAAAGGATACTGTCCCTCGAAGTCAGCATGCTGTGATCCAGGAAACCAGCTCTGCTAGACTGTCTTAGACCAGGAGCGGGTTTTACAATGGTCGAAGAATAACCTCCCTTCAAGCTGCTCGAGCAGCATCTTTAAGTGTTCCTTCTTCCCCTTGAAACTCCGGTGGGTGGTCAGGGACAGGAGGCCGACAGGCTGGGCAGTGCATCCCCGGGACGCGGCCAGGCTCTTTGTCAGTGAAACGCAAACCCGACGCCTTATGAAACAGGCCTCGGGGACACTACTATCTGAAGTGTCTGTAGAACTTCAGGCCCAACAGAGAGAAGCCTCGCTTCTGCCCAGAGGGGAGGCTCGGGAAACCCACGGCAGGGTCGAGAGGTTAGTTATTACTGCCGACCAGTGCGTTTTCTCTGCACGAAGGTGTAGTCCTTTGTCACCCTGCACAGACGCTCTGGTGTCTCTCTCTCTCTCTCTCTCTCTCTCTCTCTCTCTCTCTCTCTCTCTCTCTCTCTCTCTTTCTTCCTCTATTAATTAAATCATTTCTTTTTCAGTTTTTCTTCAGTGACTCCCAGGTCCTTCTCCGGCAGCTAGATGCCCTTGGACTGCACAATCGAAACTTTGTAAGCTTACTCCCTCCTTCAAAGACTTACTCACTATTCCTAATGAAACAAGATTATTGTTCTATTCACTTATAATAGATTTCCTCCATAATAATTGATGTATAACGACCTTAATAATCCTTAATAAGTTTATCGCTCTTCTTTATTAAGTTTGTAAGTTTAATTCTAAATATTAGGTTTATTTTGAACAAGAGCTACTCATAACTTTAATGTATAATTTAGTTATTAATGAAGCGTACAAGCCATTTGTTACAAAAACACGTTTATCGTTGGCAGCTTCTGAAATGGTCCCCGATGACCCCTGTGCCTCCTGATAGTCACAGACCATATAATCACGTCTCTTGAGTGAGGACCAGAGTACTGTGTTGCTTCTAACTAATAGAATATGGTGATTATCAGTGGGATGTACTTGGCGACCGGGCTACAAATGCTGTGACATCTATCTTTTTAGCAGACTCCCTCTCGTGCTGGCTTTGGTGAAGCTGGCACATTGAAGGATCCCACATGGAAGGAACTGAGGTCGCCTCTGGACAATGACAAGCAAGAAACCGAGACTTTTGTTCATGAACAACTCACAAGAAAACAAATCCTGCCAACGACCACGTGAGTCAGCTAGGAAGCGAGTCCTCGCCCAGCTGAGTCTCGGCTAAGACCTGAATGCCGGCCAGCGCCTTGACCCAGCCTGTGAAGGGGCTGATGCAGACCAACCACGTGGGCCATGCTTGGGTCCTGGACCCGCAGAAACTCTAGGACAAGACAGTGCGTTGTGACAGATCACTAAATTTTGCATAGTTTGTCATGTGACAATGCATAAGTCATACAATATCATGTTTTTATCTTTTATTTGTTTCTTTTAAAATCAATTATTATGTTTTCAGAGATAAGTCATGAAATCTAGTGTTCCCAACAGACGAGTAGATATTTAAGGCCAAATCTTAGTGGATTGTACCATATGCCATGTTTATTCTAACTACTCTGAACCGAAAAACTTGATAGTTTAATATAATTTGTCAACATTAGATGCTTAACTTATTACTTCATAGATACCACATTTTCCCAGAGAAAAATTCTCAAGGCCGGTGGATTTGTTTGCAGAATTATTGTACCGAAGTCAAATAAACCACAGGCTGATTCAATTGGTTACTGTAGAGCATCAACCTGTACTAGAATCTCGTCCCATGAAAACGAGATCTCCACATCCTACCGATTTCCCTCAGAAATGGTGTTTCTATGCTAAGTTTTCTTGGTTTATATTGACAACATACAACGTAGGAAAAAAAATAAATTATGCCCTTATCTCTGGAAGGTGTGTCACTGGCTGACTTTCCTGTTTAATTATTAGCGTGGCACAGCGGACATCTGCAAGGAATTATTCCAGCATATTTTTGGAAGGGTGAGCTGCAGTGATGGGTGGCAAACCACGGAAAACTTTACTCTGTGACGGTGTTAATCCTTTTAAAACGGCAAGTGACAAATCTTTTTTACAGAAGCATTCGTCATGCTGTATGTGAGTGGACCCCTCCAGAAGGTGGAATTTCATCTTCCTCCCCCTCAGGCCAGCCCAGATTCACCGACTTCCTTCCCAACAGAAGAGTCTGGAAGGGAGACATAGCAGCTGAGAGAACCCTGTGCTCCGGGCTGGCACACCGGTGAGGCCAGGTGGCTACCGCGTCCCCCCCGCCACCCCCGATGTGAGGTGATGGAAAGGTGCCTCAGCTCTGTGGTCTTTTTCACTCCAAACTAGAAATCCGATCTCATGATAGGAATGCATCAGACAGACCCGCCCCGAGGAGCATGCGACGAAATTCCGCTCCGGTTCTCGTCAAAACTCTCAAGGTCACAGAAATGGGAGAAGACTAAGAAACGGTCACGCATCAAAGGAGACCCACTGAGTAAGGCGGTGGATGATCCTGGCCTGAATGTTGTAACAGAAAAAAAAAAAAAAAAACACATTAGTGAAAAAAAAACTGGTCAAATTAAAATACGATCCATAGTTTAGTTATCATAGTGTATGAATATCATTTACTTGGTTTGACACATCTGACGCGGTCATGAAATATGTTAACATGAGGAGAATCTGAGCGAGGCATTGACAGAAATTTTTTGTACTGTCTTTGCAACTTTTTCTAAATCTAAATTTGCTTCAAAATAAAACCTTTAGAAATGTTATGTCACATTGGTTGTTCCTAACTGCCTGAACCAATTTAAGCCAGTTTTAGTTATTTATTAATTTGTATGCTTAAACGGTTTTTAAAAAAAAAATGACATACGCAGCCAAAGAAACAGACTGGAACAATTACTGTTTGGTTTAGAGATTAACACAAAGAAGAACAACGCAATTTTAAGGCCTCCAGACGCACCTTACTAAAAGTATTCCAGCCTTTTGGTTTTATTAAATTGAGTGGGAACCAAAGGAACTTTATTACATGTGTGATAAAATGTCCAGGAGGCTTTAGATTTCATTTTGTTGTGCTGTTTCATGGTGATCATCAGAATATTGCAGAATTAAGCACTAACCCAACAATGCTGAGAATCCTCACAGAGCCGACCACAATTACATAAATGAGACAATGAAGCCATTGAACACACAGAGAATCCATTCACAATTTTTTCCTGTTCTTTTTTCTTTAATCGACTGTTTAAGTCATTTATGGTTCTTGTTGAAACAGTCTGATACCTGGGGCTGACAATCACCCTGCAGGCAGCCTTCCAGGTGGCACCCTTGAGAAACAGAGAAATTTGAGAAGCGGCCCACACGAACCACTTACGGCGGTCCCCAGTCCCCAGCCGCTGCTTTGTTAGGAACTCAAGTCTATCTCAGGGCACGAAGGGACCTTACTAACCGAAGCCCATCGGGACCTCGCATTCCATTGCAGACTTCTTCGCCATGCACCTCGATCGCCCTTGACTCTGTCTTTGCATTGATCATTACAGCACCCCAAAACCGGGGTGCAAGGGTACCGCTTGCTTTTCTTAAATACAAACAATCGAAATGTGTCATAGATTCTAACTTCCAGTCAACAAAGTCGTGCCTCTCGTAAGCTGCCTGTCGACTAAACAATTGCTTATAATTATACAAGGCGGTAGATACTGGGCAGACGACCCGATGCAATTATGTTGGTGCAGGCACGTGGACGTACGTATGTGTGGATGTGCTTCCGGGTTTACGGAAGTGTAATTAACATATAAAATCGTTAAGATGTTAGAGGTGTGCATCGTGGTAATTTAATATCCTTGTGCACTGTGGGAGAATCCCCACAGTCTACAAAATGAACACGTACATCACACCGCACGTCTGTCTACATGTTTTCATTTCTGCAAGAACTGTTGGACTTCTGCCCTCAGAAGATTTCAGCTATGCGACAGAGTCATCAGTCACGGTCACGGCGGTTACATGAGGCCCTCGAACCCTGTTTGTCCCATAGCTGGACGCCTACCTTTCCACCAACATCCTCTGTTTTCTCAGCCCTGAGCCCGTGGCAACCACTTTCCACTTGCTGTTTCTTTGAGTTTAACCTTTTTTTTATTATTATTATTGTTAAGATTCTATACATAAGTGAGAGCACACACTATTTGTTTTATTTTGGTTTTTTTTGTGGCTGGCTTATTTCACTTAGCATAATGTCCTACAGTTTCATTCGCGTAAATGACAAAGCAAGAATTTCTCGTTTTCTTTCTCATGGCTGAGTGAAAGGTTATCATGTGAGTGTGTGTGTGTATATGTGTGTGTGTGTGTGAGTGTATGTGTGAGTGCATCCAATAGTTTGTTTATTTTTTTCATCTGTTTGTGGGCACTTAGTTCATTTCCATATCTTGCTTATTGTGAGCAATCCCGAATTTTCAGGCAAGTCTAGATATCTCTTTGATGTCCTGTTTTCATTTCCTTAGCACGTATACCCAGAAGAATTGTTTAGAAAATCTCCATACTGTTTTCCATACTGGCTTCACCAATTTATATTCCCACCAATAGTGAAGCATATTTAAATTTATCAAGTTCGAAAGTAGAATATGAGATTCAGCAATTGTGAAATTTTAATTGAGGTACAACTAAAGTAATTATTACACTTAGTAAGTCATGTAATTGTGCAGATTAAACTTTTCTTTTGTGCCTTTTAATTCATAATTAAGTTATCGGACTTAGATTTTAATGGTTTTATAGAGATTATTGGATTTAGAATCCTTGTGCAGGATAGCAGTAAAGTTAAATGACCAGTTTAAGTCCCAGATAGATAAAATTCTCATTCTCTAGAATAGGTGGCTTCAAATCCCTTAGGCACAAAATTAAAGACCAAGGAAATAATAGATTCAAACATATGCTTTGACATAACTGATGGGTATCACCGTCTTTTACATCGATTTTTTTTATATTTCTTTCAAAAGTCTTAGAGGTAAATAAAATACTCCCCGATTGGTGAGCAAGGCTTTAACAACTACGATTGTGCCCCACATTCTTCGTGAAGTGTCAATGGCGCCTGTCATTAGAACGGGATGTCCCCACACCATCCTCCCCATGGGAAAGGTCGACACCACGTTGACTGAATCATCACCACGGCTGTAAAGACTGTCTCCACTGCAGGTGCCTAGCAATGTCATACTGAAGAATATTTTTCAAGGAATGGCATAGATCCTAGCAAGGAACACATTTAGGTTTTCTGAATTATTCACGTTACAAACGCACGCTGGCCCCGGCCCATGGGGCTGTAATAATGTGTGTTCCTCAGGCACCCTCTCTTTGTTCAATGGTATACAACCCCAGGAGGTCTTCAGCCGGTGCTGACCTGCTCCGCTGTGTGTCCTGGTGATGGGCATTTCCAGTCAACGCAAGCTGGAGCCTTAGTCTCCCCTGTTGAGATTGACAGTAGACGAAAGCAAAGCCAGCTCACTCTATCGGCATTAAGGAAGGGGCCTTGAGACATGTTACAAACATCTCGATCAGGACATGTCGCTGCTCCAGTGGGTTCTTGTGCTGGGTTGAAGCGGAAGGATGGGGTGTCTGCAGTAGTATGCCCATCAGCTGCCATGACAGCTTTATCAGCTTTCAATGGCAATACAGAGATTACTGGGGCGAATGCTCTAAGGACTTCCCAACTGGCCCTCCTGCCCACCTTCCACGGTTAATAATCAGAGCACAGAGTGGGCAAGGAGAGAAGCACCCAGGATTTGTCCCAGAAATACCAGAGATGCCCTCTCTGAACATCCTGAAGAGTCGCGTGCAGCCCTCGGCACCGTGACGCACGACTTGGTCTCCTGGAGGACATCCCGGAATGACCAAAGGACATTAGTGGACAAACTAGTCACATCTCAATAAATTCAGGACTTTAATCCAGAGTAACACACCATTGTCGGTTCCTTGGCTGTGACAAATACACCGTGACGAAGTAAAATGTTAACCATGGGAAAAACTGGGTCTGTAACACACAGACATCCTCTGTACGACCCGTGTGACTTTTCTGTAAATCTAAAATTATTCCAGAATAAAACAAGTTAATTCAAGAAAAATCCCTAGGGAGTTACAGTGTTGTAGGACCTCTCACACTGGCCAGGTCACACAGGAGCATGGTGACGTGGTGGCTCCGAGCAACTCTTTGCCCAAGAATCCTCACCCGGACACCAAATAAATAAAAGCCAATTATAGTTATAAATTATGCTGCAACCTCTACTAAAACATCTAGCTTATCGAAAACCGATCAACAAAATTTAATGTTGTCTACGCAGCAAGCACTATACAATCAATACTTGGGGAATAAAAGGGCCTAACAAACTTAGGGTCTGACAAATGTAGAAACCCGGCAGCAGCATCTTACAAGAGGATAATGACAGTGCTTTATCTTGAATAGGTCTCCGCTCCTCCCCGGGCCTACGTGCCCCACGAAGAGAAATTCTTTCAATAGTAAGAAACGCTGTGAGAAGAACAGTCCTTCGCTGGACGCGCGTTCATCGCACATCTACTGCGTGCCACTGGAGAAGCAAATTGAGCGAGGCCTCGCATCCTCGAGGGGCGATCGGTCCGGTAGGAAACAGACATACGAAATGACAACTGTCAGGACAACAAGAGGACGCGGGTGTGGGCATCAAGACACATTCAGCCCGAGCGGAGCTGGGGCCGAGGACATGGCACGTCCGTTCCGGCCTCAAGTAAGACTTTCGGCCTGGACCCGGGCAACCTCTCGGTCTGTCCTCGGATTAGAGAAAAAGGCTGTGTTCGCCTCTTCAGCATATTGTCAAAACAAACGAGGCAAACACACTGTGGGGAAGCACGCTGAGTCTTTAGAACCAACGAGATTGAAAACCTGGAAGCCAGAAGGACATCTTGGGTCGATGGCATACGGAGCGTGCATTTAGCACTCAGGACATTCTTTATACGTTAATGTTTTAAAACATAATAAGGTCTAGAGATGGCTAATTTTGCACTGCATACATGAAATACACGAAACAATACAGATGTCTTTTGTCTGCCCAAAGCCCGGGGTGACCGTAATATCCTCTAAATGTTTGATGTGAGGTTTTAAGAGCTTCTGGAATAAAGCATCGATCCAACCAAGACATTTTCATAATGACGTTCCTACCCGGCTCTGATTTCTGATGCTGGCTCGCGAGACGTGGGCCAGAACGAAGGCCACATGTCACCCCCGTCAGCCATGGCTTCTCCACTCTTTTCTTTTCTTTAGTGGTATTTTTGCTGAACCTAAACCAATAATAATGATCTACTCGCACGGCCTGTTCTGTCTACCTGTCATATTAAAGTTGAGGCTGTTTGTTTATCATACTGTGATCTATAGCTTTCTATTAATTTAATTATACTAAAAGATCTTAAAAGCCTTGGGCTAAGTAACATGTCAATTAGAAATGAGTTTAACTTGGAATAAATATACATTTAATACTTGTAATTTATTGCTTTAAATACAAACAAAGCCCTCACTATGACACAATCTATTATTAATTGCTCCAATGCCCAAGGTCCAATTAAGAAAATCCATTTATATTTTCTTCAGAGAAAGTCAATGTTCATTCCTCAGAGGAAGCACTCGATGCCTCCATTTGCCTTTCTCGTAAACCGGCGACGCCACAAAGCACTTGTGTGTGTAACGAGCTGTGTCACGTGTGGTGTAAGCTGGGAGGGCAAAGGAAGAGATGAAGCCAGCAGTATGGGCTCACATCTCAACAAAAACTAACACTCAGGCCGGTGCAGGCCTTGTGTGTTTTCAAATAAAATACGATTAGATCCTATTACAGACTAATTAACGGCCATTTTATGAAAGTGTTTGACTCCGGTAAGAGCAGTTCAGGTAGACCTCTTAACTCCAATACCAGCATGTTCTCAGCAATTACCTGTGGCCCTCACTGTGCTACGGCCGGCCTTTGCTCAGCACGTGTCGGGAAAGTTACACATAAAAATGTCAGTCTCTGTGTGGAGAAAAGATAGCTCATGCCCGGGGTCACATTTTACGGCCCAAGTTATAAATCCCTGAGAAATAACATTTACAGTGGAAACCCTGACACAGTGTTTTATGCCCTCACGCTATCCGCAAAACAGAAAATTAGGAGTTTAGAAATTTTAACGTGTGAAATTGTAAACAAATATATCCCAAACCACTTTCGATGGTTTCCGTGTTATTCCAAAACCCACAAAAACGACAACCAATTCTTCATATTTTGGTCGTGATCTTCAACTGAAAATTGTCACCCAACTATAATTTATTTAATGCAGATACCGCTCACTAATATTGTTACATTTTTCTATTAAATACAATAAGCGTTAGTTATGCTTTCTAATGTGAGGAAGACTCGATTTCTCTAAAAATCTCTTAAGCTCAACACAAGCTTTATTCAGTGTGATCTAAACCGTGGTCGTGGTTTACACAGTGCGGGTGTCTGTGATACTCCTGCCACCGAATGTAATGATGCGCCCCGCGCTTTACCCGTCCCGTTTAGCAGAGACGATTCAGGGGTGCTTCCTCCCTCATCAAGGCCCCTACCTCCAATATAGGAATACCTGTCACAGCACGGTCTGTCTCACTGACAAGGTAAGCCCTTCCAAAAGTCGGCAGGAGATTAGCACCCAATAATTGTAGATATCATTAGTCTAAACAAGTGTTCGCATCTTAACGGCATTTAGAGACCCAGAAGGTAGTATTTTTAGATCTCATTTATCAGGTTACACGTGGAGTCATGTGCGGAGCTTTTGCAGATGCTAAAATTTGTGCTCGATTTGGTTTCTCATAACTGATAAAAAAAAAAGGGGGGGAATGAGTTAATCAATGTATCAAGATAGAGCATAGATCTCATCCCTGCCGATGTAATATTCTATCTACTGAAATATTAATTTAATGCCTCCATCTAAAACTTTGAGCACAAATTATTTTAATAAAAGCATCCTCGAAGCAGGAGAAAAAAATCTCAGAGGATGGATGAAAACCTGACAATTTAAACCAAGATCTGTTACATAGATAAGAGGCAATATTTTGTTTCCCAGGCCTTCAGAACCTCAACAGAAATTGGTTGGATGTTTAAATTTTCCTGGTGAGATAGGACTTAGGCCTCCCGTTAAACAAAAGGATGCCCGGATTAACTCATCAGTGATGTCCGGATTTAATGATGGCTGCGTTAACCCATTTAACATGTCCAATTAGTATATATATTTAAAAATAGTAGCTTCCAAGAGGCTTCATTTTACAAGCTTATTATAAGATGTAAGCGCATGACGATTGTGGTATTTTCTGCACGTGGAATATCTAAATTTTAAATTTCAGTGGAGAAGGGTTCCTCGCATTGACCATTGTTTTGAAGTTGGTTCATTTTTGTGTTTATTCGATGTGCATGGAGGAGACCACACCCCTCACCTAGGAGCACAAAGAGGCTGTCCACGTGGGCCTGCGTCGTGGGACACTCCCAGCGTCCCTCCCGGTGGGTGCCCCACAGGAAACACGGCCCCCTCACCTAACACCAACAATCAGATGCGTAACACAGTAGAGCTGTCCATACGTAGATGGATTGCTTGGGCATTTGCGCTGATGCGCGCATAGCATTGTTTAGGAAATTATCTCAGAAAAAGTAAAGAAAGCTTAAAACGTGCTCTCGATATTGCTATGACGCAGAGAAGTGGTCGGGAAAAGCCCAGTCATTTAGCTACTAATTATGTACTTACCGAGAGGCTGAGTTTCCCAGTCTAGGAATATGGCCGTGCTTATAAAAACTAGATCATATAAAATTTATACACAAGTAAAGTATAGGCAACATTTATGAAATATAATAAAATTAATAAATTTCAAAATGTCACATTTAAATGTATAATTGATTTTAAAGTACCTCAATTTGGTTATTATTTTAATAAAGCTAGAGGTTTATAATCCAATAAACTCTTTTATTATTACAACAACATCTTGAACAGAAACAAATACCACAAGTGGAGTAATGTTGTAATGAGCTGTGGACGTGCGTGTCCCCATGCATCCAGCTTGATGTGTCTTCACGGCCACCGTGGGAGCGAACCACGTGACAGCGTCATGTTTACCTCTCTCGAGGACATTGTGGAGATAGGTGGCACTCCCTAAGGACCCGACGGGGGCATCAGGTCATTCCTCACAAGCACCCCAGCCTCGGGATGGAGCTGAGATTCGAATCCAGCCTCTGGCCACATAACCTGCCTGTCAGCTACTGGCTCATCTTCCTATAATTCTAAATGAACACGGTCCATAACCACCACGTGGAGACATAAATTTTGTCTCAAACACCTGGGCGCATGTGCACACAGGCACGCATGCGTGCATGTGTACACGCGCACACACACACACACACACACACACACACACACACACACACACGGGTGGCCATTCCTGCTTCTAATGTTTAAATTCCAGTCTTACATTAAGGGACCAAAACAGTTTCAACTCATATCATCCAACCCTATCTAGAATGTGATTTTTAAATTATGCCTTATAGTAATAATCATAAGTCTAACCCTAATTTGGATATAAAAACACATTCTAACAAAATGACTTATAGCGGTTAACGAAGCCAACATACGTGCACGTGAGAGTCGATGTCTATTTGGATTTGTTTATAAAGACTTCCCCCCAAAAAGTTCCCTTGACAATATCTGCATCTGTGAATTCACGTATATTTTTCGCCCCGTGAATTAGATACGGTTCTGAGCGCGTGCGGTGAGCGTCAGCCCGGACTGGCCTACAGCGGGGACCTGGAAGGGAGCAGGGAGAGAGATGGGTCCGAGAGCCCAACCGCACAGTAAAATAGTCAAGAAGGAAAGCCCCAAACCGCCAGTGATCCAATTAGGCCACAGCGACGCCCACGGGGGCTTTGCCTGGGGACTGACGGTCATCTGGGGGGTGACCGTCCCAAGTGATCATCGACCCCTGGAAAATGCCCTACGCCAAGGGCATCGTGATGTCCCGCAGGCGTCTCCACCAGCGCTGACTTTGGATGGTGCTGGGCTGAACGAGTCTTTCTGAATAATTGAGCACAGACACAGTCACCAACCAAACACGTTCTTCCATGGGGGGGATGTTTCGTCCGGGCTGAGTAATAGTTCAGAGTTCTTTGAACCATGATGAGTTAGAACGGACTTAAATAAAATTTGTGCTTTGTCTTAGACCAAAACGTTCTTGGAGAAAGACGTAAGACACAGATACTTAGTTTTCATCGGCATTCATAATGGGGCTGAAGAAACAAATCACAGTGATCAGAAAGGCCATGGAGGAAATCGATCTGGAATTTACGAATTTAACTCGCATTTGCAATAACACCAAAATTTACAGTAAAAATGACACAATGAGAAGTGGCTGGTTAGGAAGATAGTTAAATCTATTTACATCACACTTCAAAATAACTGGAAATAAAAGTACGCAATGACTTTAAAATCAGAAGTTTGAGTCATTGAATTTATCTAACTTACGTTTACCAAGACAAATGTATTATCTGCTAGCAGCTCATGTGTTATGTCGGTACTTGTTAACAAATATTAAAATAAAAAGAACATTATTAAAAAGTGAGAATAAAAAGTTGCTGTTGGCAAAGTTAGGTCAAAAAATTTTAGACTTTAACAAGTGGAATTTTTTTAACTGGGAATTTTATTTGAAATGTTATATCCTAAAATGTTACAGGTTGGGCGCATTTTAATGCCTTCTTCGGTTTTCTTGGTATCAGAAATCCCCCGCATCCTCTACACCTGCTGGACCATGCACACCAGCACGGAGCTGGTTGTCTTGGCAATGAACTGAACCTCCAGCTCAGCTGCCCAGGTGACTGTGTAGAGACCCGATGAGGTGACCTAGAACAGATGGAGCGTTGCCTGCCCGTGAAAAAAACACTGGGCGACAGGAGTCCTGAAGAAGAGGCATCCAGCTAAACCAGGTGCCCTCCATTTCTCCCTTTGAAGGGCTGGCCCACTGACAGGCTGCCTCTCTTCACAAGGAAGTGGACCGTTTTTTAGCATCTCCTATTGTCCCCAGCCTTCATTTCCCTCTGACCTCAGTCATACATCCCTGGGACTTAAATTCTTCATCAAGCATGGGCACCCATGTTTCTTACAGAACATCAAAGACAAATTCAGCTTACATTCAACTATGCAAACTTAAAACAAAATGGTACCCATGCCATCCGTATGTGCCAAACTAGGTTTGATGTATAGGCAATTATTTTTCCCATCAATTGATGTTTGTTTTGTTCACAGAACTACTAATTTTTTATTCATATTTCATTTATATCTAGATAATAAGCTGGAATCTAAACAAAGTTGAACTTTTTTTTTATTTGGCTGATCGAATTATAATTTGCACATTACCTGTTCAACTCATCTATAATTTTTTCTCCAGTTTTAATACCTTAAGTGATATGGGACTGAACTATTTCTGTCCATGTTTATTTCTGTTTCTACCTTTGGGGATAAAATCATCTTGTAGCAGACACGGCTAGTTGATTTTCTAAAACCCACTTCCCTTTCTCCTATAATTTAACAGAATCGGATTTAATTAATAGTAGCCATGTGTCCTGGCAACACACTCTCCATCCTTGATTCCTTGCAGGTGGGGGGGCCCAATGAGATATCAGCGGAGGTTGTTAGGGGTTGGGCTGAGGATCCCCTGTTTGCCCCACTGACCTTGACCTCCACTCTCCAATTCCTCTACTGTGTTCTGTGCCCCAGGAATCAACTTATGGGGAATCTACCTTCTGCCTGGCGTTGGTTGTAGTCAACGGAGAACACAGGAAAATGAGAAAGACAGAGAGAGGGAAGGGAAAGGAAGGGAAGAGAAGAGATCCTAGGGACAAAGAGAAAGACTAGGACGGAGCATGGTGAGAGGGGACGTTGATTCCCCTGGCTCCGTCCCGGGACCAAAGTCCAGAGTTCTACAATCTTCTCTGGTCCAAGACTCCATGATCTCTAGTTTGCCAATTTTACTCTCAGAGAAGCTCTAGATCAAAGACTGAATATCAAGACTGTCATTTAAAGATGTTAATGGGTCTTGATGGAGATCTGTCCAACTCCAATAACGTAATCTCTTCCTATTTGGAAAGGAATATTTCTTCTTTCATTGCTCCTTTTTAATTGTCATTTAAAGAAAAAAAATCAAAGCATTCCATCTGTTCATCGCTTCGACTTTTTTCTTCTACAGTATGGGTGCTCAACACTCCAGCTACATGCCCACCACTTCTCGAGTCTTCCCCGGGAACGGAATGAGCGCATATTTCTCAGTGGATTGATTTCCAGTGTACACTTCTCACATCTCACATCGTGGTGGTCCAAGCTCTCAAGCTCAAAGGGCAGAGCCCGTTGATGGTTTCTGATCCAGGCCATGTCTCTAGAGGTAATTTGAGGCAGAACCAAGATTTTTAAAATCTTGGGTTTTTCATTTGTTTGTTTGTTTTTCTGAATTCTGCCTGTTTCTTAAAACTCTGCCTATTTTTTCTGAACTCAGACGAGTGTCCCTGTGAGTTGCGGTTACTTCAGATGTATTGGGAGGGAGAGGTTACAACATTTTGTAGTCACCATATTCACAGTGTAAGTTATTTTCTTCCGCCATTTTGAAAGGGAAATGGGACCTGGATAATAACATAGCGTTCATCGCATTCAGAAATTTTCACGTAAGTTCTCGCTCTGCATTCAACTCATAGGATCTGCATGCGACACAAGGATAATACTATATAGTGAGGAGGCAATAATCACCGCCCTCAAAAGTCACAATATTTTGCCATATTAGTCCAGTCTTATCTCTTGAAATATGATATCGAATTTTAAAACTAATTATTGAAATTGAATATGTTTACATTTCCATTTCCCCGAGTCGACAGGCCCTCTTTTCTTTAAGAACGAATAAAAAAGCAAATTTGAAATTAAATTTAGGGTCAAGAACCTTAGACTAAGGACAAGGGTAGCTGCCAACTACCAGATGTGGAAGGAGAAACCCACTGTCATCTCATCCTGCATCTTCAGGAAAGTCTCAAACCATGTCCACTAGAGTGTTGTGGCCTAGCTCACGTGACCTCTGCAAATAATCAAATAACAACAATAAAAGACAACGTTGTTCCGTTTCTTTGCTAGCATGATTTTTTTTTTTGTATCAGTGCTCACAAAATAGTGTTCTGCAAAATAGTGCCAAACTCTTAGTAACTTTTTTATTAACGTTACTGAGGAAAATATACACAAGTAATAGAACACCATCTAGTTTCACAAGGTAACAATCGTCAAGTCTTACTAAAAATATTATAGATGTAATACTATGGGGGTGTATTTTGCAAGAAGGATTTCAACAGACATGCCTTTCAGTACATTCATTTCTTTTTTTTTAATTTGTAAAATAATAAGACTATTGTAATCTCCTTATTTAATGATCAGATTTGGCATAAACGTTAGCTGCCAAAAATCCTTTAAAGACGAACAGCTACACATTAAAGAGTGTTGGAATCTCAGTTTCTTTCATGCATTTCGGGAGCAGTGCGTTAGCCACTTCCTCTGCCCATGCCGAATCTTGTCAAAAAAAAAAAGTGACAAGCAAACAAAACAAAGCAAATAGCAACAGACGATTGCAAAGCGAATATCGCAACGGAGTGTGTGTTGACACAGAGCTGTAGTATAAAAGGTTGTCATTCATGTGATTATAAGATTTAAACACGACAGAAAGAGTTTGTGAAGCTCTTTGGAGGGCACCGACTGGGTATATTATTCCTTTAAAAAATAAAAGACATCTTGGAAGAAATTCATCGTCTAGATCAGTGCATGCCATGTCATGTGTAGAACAAAGTTAAGCGATTGGACCGAGTCTGAATGAAAACAGAAGCCGTCCTTGCCTGAGAAAGAGCTTTCTGCCCGGACACGTGTTTGGTGTTCGACCAGCAGAGGCGCAAGAAAGTCCCCTCCCATCCGAGGTCACCGAGGCCGGGACCCACGACCCCACGCCCGCAGGCTGTCCCCTGGAGCCCACTGTCTCACAGGCCGGGGGATCGTCTCTGCCTAGCCTGTGTCTGAACCTGCAGCAGAACTCCTAACTCTGGTACCAGGTCCAAACTGAGTGTCCATCCGCAGCCAGCCTCCTCCATCGACTGCACTCACTCTCCACCCTTCCCTCCGCGGCCACCCCTTGCACCGGCTCCTCGACTCACTTGGTTATTTATTCATCTGCCCATCGGCTCCCCGAGTGCCAGACACGGGCCGCCAGGGGCTGCTGCAGGAGTCGGACACAGGCCGGAGCCCTCGGGAGCCTCACGCGCCAGGAGAGGAGGAGGAGGAGGAGGCCGCGGGAGAACGCCGGCCAGGGGGACAGCAGCCCCGCCCCCTGCCCGGGCCCCGGGATAACACCAGCCAGGGGGACAGCACCCCCCGCCCCCACCCCGGGCCCCGAGAGAACACCAGCCAGGGGGACAGCGTGCCCGTGGTGGGGGCGGGGATGGGCGCCCGCAGAGTGACCCGTGGTGTCGCAGATGTGCTCCTAGCGGGCCTTTGGGGGATGGACCTCTGTGCGCTGAGATCGGGGTACAGTAGGGTGGGTAGGGGGGCTTCCAAGGAGGAGCCAGGGCTCGGCCCCCAGCTGGGGAGTGACCTCTGTGTGCTGATGATGGAGAAGGAGCCCGCACACCGCACTGCGCCATAGTGGTTTCGGGGACCAGCTCGTGGGATCCGCTCCTCTGGGAAAGGCCACGTGTGACAGGAACCTCGGGAGTCAGGCAGCGGTAACCTCGGGGGATGGGCAGTGGTGACCTCGGGGGTCGGGCAGTGGTGACCTCTGGGGATAGGCAGCAGGTGACCTCAGGAGTCAGGCAGCGGTGACCTCAGGGGGTGGGCAGCGGTGACCTCGAGGGTCGGGCAGCGGGTGACCTCGGGGGTCGGGCAGCGGTGACCTCTGGGGACAGGCAGCAGGTGACCTCGGTAGTCAGGCAGTGGTGACCTCGGGGGTCGGGCAGCGGGTGACTTGTCCGCTTTGTGCTTCAGAGAGATCGTTTGGCTTCTGGGGCGAAGGACGATGTGGGGCCAGTGGCAGGAGATCGGGGACCTCCCTGTCGCGGACCCTGGGGACGCACGGGAGGCGCACTTCCCCTGGAGCATCACCCAGCGCTTTCGCTCCGCCACTTCTGAATGTGGAAAAGCGAGATCCAATCTGGACAGCGGAGCCTGGAGCCTTCCATGCGGTTTTTAAAATAAAGATATAGGATGAAAACATATATGTTCAAAACGTTTTTTAATACAAGCGCACCTCCCGTGTGTCCCCAGGGTCCACGACAGGGAACATTCCCTATTTTACTGAAGAAGAGAGGGCCAGTTTGGGGCAAACGACCGTGTTCGGAGGCGCGCAGCCCTTCGGGAGAGGCGAGAATGCGGGGAAGCAGCGATCAGTGTCCTTCCGTGACCTTTCCGTCGCCCCGCGGCCCAGGCCGGGCGAAAACCCGTTCGCGTTCCTCAGGTGTCCCCCCCCCCCCCCCTCGGTGTCCCTCCGACTTGCACATGCGCGATGGGCCCCCGGCTTCCCAGTGGTCCGCGGGCCTGATTTTTGGCAGGGAGTGTGGTGACCAGGGAGTTGGCGGAGCCAGTAAAAAAATGTCCTGCAAAATCTTTAGAGCATCTGTATTATTTTTCGAAATTTCTAAAGGATTCTTATGCTTGTGTCTGGTAAGGGGATAACCTACGCCAGCAAGAAAATATCGAACTTAATGCAGGAGAATCTCATAGGGTGCCTTTTCTTCCCTGCGTGGGTACAATAAAATTTTATTGAGCTAAGTTTCTTCTGAACGAGTGAATAAATTGGCCAGAAGACGGAAGTGACGTGTTGAATTCAGTAACAAACGCCCAGCGGGTGCTTCTATGTGGGTGTTTCCATGAGCTCAGATTCCAGTGAGGATTTGGGGAAGGCATAAATATCTCGCTTATATTTGAAAAGACCGTGGCATAATAACTACGTTTAAATTCACAAGCAATTATTAACATATTAAGCCTCAGACTGTGTATCTACTTGAGCAAATAAAACGCTGTTTCCAAACCCATCCATCTTCACTGAGCATATGAAAGAAAAAAAAAACAAAAAACCTGTTTTGTTTTTTTTTTTCTGAAAAGGAGCTATCTGGCAATTATGTGATTAACATTTTTTATAAAACAATAAAAAAGGGTAATTTAGACCAGAACCACTTCAACTTGGTTCTACAAAGTCTTGTATCCTCTGCTGTTTTTCGTCCATACTCAGGCCTTTTGTTTATTTAATCCTTAATTATATGCACTTACTTCTTGAGCATCTGACCGTCATGAGCTTGTCCTTATGTTGGTGCTTCCTGCCAACTGTTTCGCACATGGAGAATATTATTAGGAACGACGCTCTAAATTTAATACGCAGCTACAACTGTTTTGCTCTCGTTCTGTGCGGTGATGCCCATAAATAGACGCTCCGTTGCTGGCACTTATGCCTCTCCCTCCCCACTCACATCGCCTAATTACGGCTCTCGCTTGAAGAAGTTGGCACACGCTTGTATCGCTTCTCCAATTAAAAATAAATAAGGTAGAAGAATGTTCTTTCTGTCCTCTTCAGCTTAGAAATAATGAATGTTATCCTTTAGATCTATTTAAGGAACCATTCCAAATCCTCTCCTCCTTCCAATGTAATTTTTCTTCGGGCAAATTAAAAATGTGTGGAATCTAATCCAAACAAATATTACGCTCTCCAACCCCCACACTTCCTGTTGCATAAACTTCCCCGACAATTGTTTCATACAGTCTTGCTAAGAGCGTGTCCACGTTCCCTCGGTGCAATTGCCAAAGCTGCTCATGGCTCAGCTGTGACTCAGACCCACTGATTCCGACCCCGTCACACGCCGAGCCGTCTGGGAGTCTGTAACGGACAGACACGAGCCCGATGCTTTTTTAAGGTGAAGTCCGAATCAGCGATGACGGAGGCTCAGCACTTTGCGGGGCATTCGGTCTCACCTGTGAGAGCAGTGATTCTGAGGTCGTATTCTACACGCACCGGCAAAGTGCTTAGTGAAGCCGTATGATTTTCGACAGACTCGGGGTTTTACTGATGTCTGCTATAAAGAGAAGGCAACAAAAATGATTTGGTCATGAAAACCTTAACAATGTACGTCATGCCGCACCTTTGAGCATTAATGAGCAATCGAATCGAGCTGTCCTAACATCTATAGTAAGAAAAACAAAATGAGCGATTACGTTATTTCGCCATGAAAATGATTTTTTTTAAAAAAAAGTACGGGCAAGCAGAGGGAGAGTAGAGTCGAGGAAGGGTCGTGTCCGTTTCCTTCCAAAACGGAATGTTCCGGGTTCCTATAACCTTTGGTTCGTTTCTGTAGTCCCGCCTCTCTGGCTGCAGTAGGAGCCTTGGGTGTTAACGACAGAAAGACCAGAAGGTTCTCAGGATCTCACTTCCGGAGCCGAAGAGATCGTCCGCACGCCAGGTGTCCATACTCCCTGGGCGAAGCCGCCCTCCCACCTCGCTGCGGCCCAAATTCAAGGCGATTCGTTCAGTCGCTGAGTGAAGAATCGACCTGCATTTTGGCATGTCACATTGTGAAGGAATAGGGGTCGTTAGGGTGACAACTGGGCAGAACCTGGGAAGACGGGCAGTGTCCTGACCCTCCTCGTGGTCGAATTCCCTTACACCAAAGCTCAGGGTCCGCGGGTCACGGCCCAAAGGAAGGCCATCCGGGGGACACCGGCAGGGCTGCGCGTTTCCTGGATCGCGTGCGGGAGGCTAGGTAGTGACAACAGTGACACCAGTGTCCCCAGATGCTGCGGCGTCTTTCCCTGGTTTCTGTGCCATGGGCCCAAGAGCAGTCTCATTAGAAAAAGGCCGAGCGAACATGCGGTGAACATCTGCGTGGCGGGCGGCAGCACGCGTGCTTCAGATACATCACGGCGACCACGTGAAGAAGGCACGACCCTTTTAACCACTTTGCAGGCAAGGACACTGAGGCGTTTCGAGCGTGGAGAGACTTCCCCGGAAAGTGTGTGGGTGACGGTCAGAGACGGGGTCGGCATAGCCGCCTGGGCTCCGCGGTTTGTGTTCTTCATAGCTACATCGCACTATGAACTTCAAAAAATTATCTAAAACCGAATTGGAGTTTACAAATCAAATTTTAAATAGAATAGGCTTGCTTTAAAAAAAAATATTAGGATGGTATTTGTTAGTATGGTATTCTTATTTTTAAATCTTATGTGATGACATGACATCTGATTTAAAAAACACACTTTAATGTGTTTTTACCAGCTTTTAAAAATGAAGACTGTAATACCTTTACTGAAATGACTTATAGCGTATGTGCGAAACGGTAACAGTAAAATCTCTCATTCCGATGATAGTAACAGAGACCTTAGGCTTCATCCTTACAAACATATAAATTACATTTTGCACTGGTTCTAGAAGGTAACCAAAACAAAACAGTGTATCCAGATTTATGGATAAGAAAAGAAATGAGAGGCAGAGATATAAAGAAAGCGTCTCCCCACTCCTCGCAAGAGCCAGGACCCAGCGTGACCGTCCCTGTTGGTCTCCTGGGCCCTTCCGACACTGGCCGCTCCCCACGCCCACTGGATCTTAGAAGGGAGTTTGGGCTGGAGTCCAGTCGGTCCTACCGGCTCACTCCGCCACGCTGTAGGAAGGGGTTTGATACACTTCGTGAAGTTAAATGGACCCCAGACTTCAAATAGAAATCGTTTTGAGAAGTATAATACGCGTGTGTCTCGATGGAGTTGGAAGGAAAAGAGGGAGAGCAGGCAGGAGGGGAGGAGGAGGCACGGGGAGGGGAGGAGAGGAGACCTCTGACACCCTTCTGTGCTCTGCTGGCTGCACACCTTGCTCTTGACCCTGGAGTGCCAGGCGCCTGGCCCCTGGTGACAAGAACCTGCTGTTGCTCTTCCTCAGGCCGCTGAACCCAGCAGGGAGGATTTGAGGAGCCTGGGGGCACGGTCTTTCCTGTCCCAAAAACAACACGCAGAGTTTTCTTTCTGCGAATGTGTCCTCAATGGATTTCAAATGCTTTTGTTCTAAGGAGTAGAATGAACCATATTGTATGGAAAGTGAACAATCACTCATTATATTGCTGGCGAATCCCGGTTCTTCCTTGGCTCAGACTGACCACATTTCGCTTTTACCTAGAAGTTCCATTTCTTAATCTTTGATTGTCAATGCAAACATCATTTTTTTAGATATTACTTTATAAATGATTCTTTTGATATGCCTGTGACACTGGCTTCCGTAGGTCTCAGATTTGCTTGCCGTATTTGTGAAACAGAGCATTATTCTAAAATCATGCTTGCAGATAAGACGGTTTCTAAGATAACAATTACGCACTGTCCTCATCAAGTTTATGAAAAGCAACAGAAACCACAATAATAAGCAATAGAGGGCTGGGACAAAAGCCTTTTCCTTGCCTAGGGTATCATCTCGAGGACTCAGGCTTCGTGTGACGTTATGACTCCAGGCGGTCACGAGATCCAGAAAACAACTTTAAAAAATTCTGTTTGGGGGCTTTTGTTAAAAAATAGAATTTCTTTTACGATTGGCAGACTGCTTCTTTTTTGTTCTGACATAGTCACAGTTTATTTAGGAACGAATTCAGAGATAATGTCACGCTTCCTCTGCGCTCGAGTCTAAGTGGTTGTTTCCCTTATAACCCAGACGTGACACATATTAAGTTTAGTCATTGTGACTCTAGGAAATCAACGAAATGGAAACGGTGATGCAGATGCTCACAGAGCCAACAGGACACGTTCGAAGCCAAGCATCCCTTGACGCTTCTGCACCAAACAGGACAGTGTCCGCCACAGAGGATTCTTGGCCCAGAATGGGACAAACTGAGAGCCAAACTGAGCCAAACTGAGAGGCCCTGGACTAGGAGCTTCATTTTCTCCGGACATTGCTACCTGACACTCTACCTGTTAGCTGGGGGGCGTTTACTGGCGTTCTTCAGAGGTGTCTGCTGTAAAGGCCGCCAATCTTGTATTTTTGGTAGGGCTCCAAAGATTAGGTGGGTTCTTCCTTCAAATTACAGAAGAGCTATGAGTGTCAGCACTGTCTTCAGAAAACCCTTCGACTGCTTCGGCGGGATCTGTATTCGTGCCCTGGACAGGTGCTTCTAAAAGGAGTGAGGGACAAGATGCATTTCCCATTTCTCGAAAGATATCTCCCGTTTCCAGGCACCGCCCACTTCCTGTGGCTGTACATCTGGTAAACCACAGTGGCAGAGGGGCGGGGCTCAAGGCGTTCAGCTGAGCCTGGCTCCACGTGCCACCACCCCAGATCTGTGCGTGTTATGCACTGTACCCCACAGTCTCGGATCCCACTCTTACATTTAAACGAAGTACCCGTGGTTTCAGATTCTATTACATTTTCCAAGAATAAGGTACCCATCACATTGTGCCCAAACTGAATTTCTTGGGATAGAGCATTCTCTATATGTCAACCCTTGAGAGTATTTTTTTTTTTTTTTTGACCTCACAGAGGCAGTTTTGAAGAAATTGTGTCTCAGTTCTCACTGTTCTACATTGGATTATATTTAGGAAAATTGCCCTCTTGATATTCACTTTGAGAAAGTTTCTTCTTTGAAATTGCATCCCTCCTTAGAGAAATTTATATGTCCTCAGCCACCATGACTAAGATTCCCTAGTGAGCACTTCCGAGCTTTATATTCAGAGAAAATCGTATTTGCCACATTTACTTTAAATGATGAATCTTCCCGGGTATATTTCCGAAAGCCTTAAAGCAATAGATAGACCATACGGAAATCAAATAAGGGAAGATAAAGAAGGAAAGAAAAGGCTTGACACAGTCAATAATCAATAACCTTTATTTCAGGACCTGGTCAAAACCGCAAGGGACTGAAACTCTTCGGAGAAATACAGACTCCCTGTTAGATGGATCACCCAGTGGAACGTGGGTTTCTCTGGTCCGTTAACAAAAAACACGGGGTGGATCCTGAAACAACAGGATGCGTTTCTCGGAGGGCAGACTCGAACCGCGTGGGGGTGCTGTGGCCCATTGCCGCGGGTCGCAGGCGAGCTGTCCTCAGCTCATGGTTTCTCCATGTCTGGTGGCTCTGCAATGCTTTCAGAGGAGGAGAAATTATCTTGCCATTTCTTCTCAGACAGTTACCCAAATTACTAAATCGATAAATTCATGCTGTGAAGAACGTTTAGGGTAAAAGCTTTTCATCTGGGTTCACGATATTGTGGGCAAAGACCATGAACTCCATGCAACTGGGTACATTTTTAAATTTCAACGCGGAGAGCGAGGCAAAGGCCTCATCTATTGCTGATGACAGTGTAGATGGGCTCAGCGCTTTTGGGGATGAGGATGGAAGTTTATTTTAAAACTTTAAAAAAAAAAACAAAAAAAAAAAACCTGTCCCCTGGGATTTAGTGATCCATGTTCAGATATCAGAGGAAAAAGAGGTATTGCGTGAGAAGAGTTATATGAGAGAACGGCCTCCGAAACAGGAAGGACCCAGTGAACCCTGTTACAGGGAATATAAATCTCAGAGTTATCTTCGAGTCATTCATTTCCCTCAACTCCTCTCTTACTCAATCCATCAGCGAGTCCTTTAAAAAAGTAGTTAAAAAAAAAAAAAAAGAAAAGCAAGCCTAAAAACCAAAAAATGCTCATGGCAGCTGAAAAAAATTTAGATACGACTTTTATGTACCATGATGATAACATTTCCAAGACAATCTGTGACATGAAAAAGTTAACGGCCAATGATGGTGTAAGTGAGAATTACTGACCGAGAACGAAACGTACATTTTTTTCATCCGCCCATGACACGTGTGCATAAACATATCAGAAAAGTCTGGAAATCAGCTCCCGACCCCAAATTGGGGTGGTTTCTTCTGAGAATTGTATTAAGGAGAGATCACAGGCTGGTCGAAGGAAGACACATTTACACAGAAGCTGGAAGGATGAAGACTAGAACATCTCAGAACCTGAGGGAACAGAGTCCAGGGGGAAAGAACGGTGGAGATAAAGGCCAGCGAGATGATGAAGCAGTAAGTCGGGGAGGCGAGGTTGCGGCCAGTGGACAGAGTGAATGAAGACAGTCGAAGGCAGCCGGGGGACCACTGTGCGGGCAGATAGGCCCGCCCAAGGGCTCGGAGTCTAATGATAGGGTGGGAACCCGTTAGAGTCCGAAGCATATATGATTACGATGTACGATGTCTGTTCTGAAGCCATCGCTCTAAAGAACGGTCAAAGGCAGGAGCGGAGACCGGCTGGCTCTCTGGCAGGAGAGAGTGGTGGCCTTGATGAGGGCTTAGCCGTGGAGGAGCAGGGCAGGGATGTCCCTGAGCTACACCTCGACAACAGAGAGGAGTCCGACGTGAACAGTGAGGGACGGCGATGAACACAGACAGAGAAGAGTTTTGCCCGAATATTCCGGTACACGGTGGTGCCATTTCTGGAAGTGGAGGACCCGAGACGGGACCGGCACTTGTCCTGGGGTCTTTTGAGGACTGTGAGTTCAAGCTGCTAGGTACATAGCTAGATACATTCATTTGGAGCTCATAGAGAAGCAGATTCCAGCGAGATGCACTTTGTCCTTAACTATGACAAATAAAGTTTGAGATTTTGGAAGTAAAGTGAGATCTAACATTGAAATGATTACTTGAATAACGAGATCTCCCCGGATGTTTTATTTGTGTGTTTATACGTCTGTTTTCCTGATGTGGTTATTGGGACCTCAAAGCACACGAAATATCTGATGGTTATTTAGGAAAACCGGTTGTGTTGTCTCTGTGGAGGCCATTACTAATTCGTTTTAGCACCTTGAACCACTGTGTTTTTAACAGGAATAAAGCGGGGAGCAGTGAAGGACTCTGCGTAAAACAGCGTCGTACAGAAAGCTCAGTAGATCTCGTGCAAGTTTGTTGATGAATCTCCAGGTTCTTCCGTGATGACAGAAGTACTCACGGACGAATTATATACAGAAAATGAGGTGAATAATGTTTTAATTATTTGCAGGGGTTACTGTGGGTCTGTGCCAGAACCAAACTTGTAATAATACTTTTTGTAAAATAAGGCCTATATTTCATTTGGGTTTAATCACAATTATATGTGGATGGTGATTAGCCAAAGAGCAATAAAGTTAAATTAAACACAACGATAATCAATATTATTAAAGTTAGAAAAATAGAAGGAAAAAAGCCTACAAAAGAAAAAACATTGCAGTGGAGAGATATATCCTGATATATTTGCTATCGAGGTCTTCATCTTGGAAAATGTCTCGCTTTATCTGAAACTCTTCTCCACATCCTTTACCAAAACATAATGCCAGCATATTGCTAAAGAAGGATTTAAAATTATGAAAGCAATGCATCTTCATGTTTTTATGTTGATTCATGATCATTTCTTAAAATTCGATATTCTATTTGTGGTTTGATTTAAAGCAGGGACTGTGCAGGGATACATAGAAGATAATTCATCCGGGAGTTTACACATTAAAGGCATCCAAACATTGTAATTATTCTGAAATAATGATTACCCATTTAGCAATATAATGCCGCTGTGATCGTTATAAAGGATATTGCCTCGTATGAATTATTCATGAGTGCGAGCTGGTGGCCAGCCGGTGCCACTGGACGCAGACCCAGATGTGAGGATGGGAAGGGATGGGTCGAAAACCGCTCTGTCAGAGGCTATTTCTTGTTGTAAAATTTGCATAACATTAATGAAACAAGGGCGATTTGTTTTAGGGCAGAGGATACTTTGAATGAAAGGGAAATTAGGAAATAAAGCTCCAAACGGGGGTAACCTGGGCTCTGAGGCTCTTTCCCAGAGACACACTTGCCAGTGCCATCGTCCAGTTTCTTTTCTGAGGATGCTGCGTCAATAAATCTCAGGAAAAAAAAAAAAACGTGCACCTAATACGCCCGTCCTCGCCAGCGAGGATGTCCCTCTTAACAAATTGAGCATGAGTAGGTGTTAGAATCTTAATTTTCTGTGTGAAAAATTCTATGTAAGTTTATAGAGTTTCTGCACTTCATTTCTGGTTCAAATTACTCTCAATTTCTTTGATTGATGCAAAAGAAAGATGGACCTGTCATTTATTTATATCAGATTAAAAGTTTTGTGAGACGTGGATTTTCTAATCTAGTTTGTATCTTTCCATCTGCTTCAGATCTTCCGGTAGTACTGAACTTTACGAGTCAAAACATTTTCTTAATAATTTTGCTCTACTGGAATCAAAATATGTAAATTCTGCAAAATGTATGAATTCACGTCAGGTCAGATTCTAAACATCACTCGTTAACGATTTTCTAATACAATAACCAAGTCAGGATATTAGTTTCTGCAATCTGAGAGTTGGGGAATCCATCAGCCTTTTTGAAAGTACAGAGGAAACAGAATTCTCCAGTTTTAGTATGCACACACACACCCACACACATGCACACACGTGCACTCTTTCACACACACATCTGTTTGTCCATAGCAGTGCAAAGATAGGTTACTCACTAATCGCTACTGCATGCAGGTGCTAGATAGAGATCCACAGCTGGAGCTCATATTCATGTTGATTTTTCACCCACCAAGAAAATAGCAAAGAAAAGGTAAAACATGGAAGCTAAAACACAGAGATTTACACATCCCAGGATGCACTTAGACGTTTTAGTCTTCGAGCTGCCAGTAAAATTATAGAGTATCCGATAATAGCTTAGCTGGTGCTTTCTTTGACTGATGAGAACCAAGAAAGAGAAAGACAGAAAGATTAAGAAGACCTTAAAATCCATATGACTAAATAAAACTGTCCTTATTTACTAACATCACAGGCTGTTACCAGAACGGCCGACAGCTAGAGCGAATCCCAGGGCGGGCAACGCAGCTTTGCTGCGGAAAATGAAGGTCTGCCGGAGAACACGAAGCGAGATTCCTGAATGAAGTCAATGCAGGGGTGAAATACAAACCTTCTCGTTCCTGAGGGTTGTTCTTCCAATAAATACATCAGAGAGGGAGCAGCGGTTTGCTTTTTCCTCCCGGTTAATTGCCATTAATTCTTCTCTTTCTATCCCTCTCTGTGGCTCCATCTCTGTCTGTCTGTCTGTCTGTCTCTGTCTCTGTCTCTGTCTCTCTCTCTGTCTCTCTCTCTCTCACTGTAGCTTTAAATCCATCACTTAAACTTTTGTCTTTTATCTGGGGAATGTCTTAGAATTATTTAATATGATGGTCTTATATTTTCCTGGAAATAAAGTAAGTTCCTTTACTCTCGGGAAACGAGCCGTATGCAAATAATATCCATGTATTTTCCAAACACCGTCTTTCCCTCTGCCACCTTCTTGGCAGAAGGCCTGGGAATTTTTATCCAACATAATAAAACAAAATAGCGTTTCTTCAACTGGAAGGGTTTTAGATTACAAGACTATCTAATTAAGTAGAGTTAATATTGAACATATATTTTACTGTCAATATTTATTTGCTATATTATCACTGGCCTCTCCAACTGTAGCTAGCATGGAGGCCTAACTCTGGTTTTTGCCTTGGCTTCTTTTTGATGATTCCAGATAAAGGAAAGAAAAGAGAGAGAGACAGAGAGAAAGAAAGAAAGAAAGAAAGAAAGAAAGAAAGAAAGAAAGAAAGAAAGAGAAAGAAAGGGAAGGAGGGAAGGAAGGAAGGAGGGAAGGAGGGATGGAGGGAAGGAGGGAAGGAGGGATGGAGGGATGGAGGGAAGGAGAGATGGAGGGAAGGAGGGAAGGAGGGAAGGAGGGAAGGAGGGAAGGAGGGATGGAGGGAAGGAGGGAAGGAGGGAAGGAGGGATGGAGAGAGAGAAGCTTAATAACAACTTGGCTTCTATTATTACGAAATACCGATGAGTCGCCAAGAAGCGTTTCGGTTTGAGGGGAGGGCCACGGTGATATCCTGCGCGTTCTTGGAGGAGGAAGAGTGTTCTGTATGTCACTGAGAAATGGCAGAGTGACACACTTGAGGAAAATCTGATATAATAACTGAAAATCAAAATTTATACAACATGGTGTGAGATATGGCAAGATATCTTGATTTCTTATCAAATAT